>NC_057351.1:4460000-4760000 GCF_016509475.1 Prionailurus bengalensis | reverse complement strand
AAGCTTAAGCAAGGAATGACAGAACCTAGTTTGTGTTTCAGATGATCATTTTGCCTCTGGAGAGAGTGGGTCGGAGGGGTGAAGCTAGGGTTGAAACACCAGTTAGGAAGCAAGAGTAGTTCAGGTAAGTCACGGGCGTGGCTTGGACCAAGGTGACAGTGATGGAGGTGGAAGGAGGTGGCTGTGTTCAAGATCTGTTTGGGTGGGCTCCTTTGTAACACTTATCATGGCTTGTATAACGAGAACGCTTTTGATTACTTCTGTGTCTAATACAGCTCTAAAGATTCTCAGCCTCCTTGAATGCTCTCTTATTTGCTGTATGACAGGTATTCAAACTGATGCTGATGGCTTGATGGTGTGGAGGAGGCTTAAGGGAATGATCTAGGATAGCTCCTAGATTTCTGGCTTGAATGCATGGGTGAGTGAAGGTGTCATTTACTGAGAAGATGACGATCAGGATGGGTGACAATTTTAGGAATTGTTTCATTGGAGGTACCTCTTAGACATCAGAGGGTAAATGATGAGGACAAAGCTGAGGTAGATACAAAAATATATCCGAGAGCGGAGAGAAAAAGTTGGAAGTTACCATGTGTAGATGGTTTTTAAAACCATTCGGCTAGATAAGCTGATGCTTAAATTGAGCAGAGGAATTGACTTCCAGCAAAAGAGATTAGAAGGTACATTCCAGAAGCATGGCACTTACGGTGGGTAAAAAAGACTTTTGGGATTCCTAGATCCTAGAACATTGCTGCAGCCAGTGCAGAAAAGCTGCCCTCTTGCTGGTTTTAGTATTGCCCATGAGCTAAAAATGGTTTTCACAAAAGATATCTGCAGTTGAATTGATAAGGAATACTGACTTTGAACTCTAGGAAAGCAAAATGTTTTCCCAAAAAGGGGATTCCCTTCTTCTCATTAGTAAGCCTGTGTTACCAATTTATATATATTTATAGATATGCAATTATTTTATTATATTTTGCATTTGGTCACTTAAAAAACATTTGTGGAAATTTGTTTCCTCTTGATTTTACCTTTTGTTCCGCAAAGGGTAAGAGCCTAAAATATTTACTCTTTGGCCCTTCTTGAAACAATGTGCCCTATTTTCGATGAATTCTTTCATAGTGAGGAAAGATAGGCTGGGACCTGGATATTTTAGGTTATTCTTCAGGGTTACCCTGAGGAAGAGCAGGACTCCCACCCACGCCTGAACTTCTGGTTGCATTTCTGTCCCAAAGTACTGTACTACTCCTCTGTGTAGGCTAGCAGATGTTTACATCACAGAATAGGAAGGAAACTCGATCATGTCACGGACATGTTTTGTCACTTAAAAAATGAAATCAATGCAACCAATTACCAATAGCTGAATACATCCAACTAGAAGGACTTTGCTGTGTTAATTCAAAGGAAATCATTGTACCTGTTGAAATGAAACCTATGTGAGAGAAAGCTGTTTAGGTGATGGACTTTTCCATTCTTTAAGATAGTGTGAAGGGTTATGGCAATTACCCAAATAATTTGTGTCAAATAATGGTATGAAATGACAAATGTTTCTGTAAGCATTTTTCTTGCTTGTTTCCGTGAACAGAGTTGTAAGAACACGTGCTTAGATGAGGTTCTTCCCCTCATCCTCATTTTGGGCTTGGGTTGGTACCACTGTTTTCTGTTAGTCTGTATTCTTCAAACATCTTTCACTTCTCACACACTGAAATCTTAGAAATTTAGCAGAACTGCATTTCTCATACATTTACCATTGCTTTTTAAAAAACGTGGTAAGACACACATAATACGACGTTTACCGTCTTAACCATTTCTAAATGCACAGTTCAGTGGTGTTATGTATGTTCACATGGTTGTGCAGCTAATCTCCAGAATTTTTCATCTTGTAAAACTCAAGCTCTACACCCCTTAACAACTCCCTGTTTTCCCGTCCCCGCAGCCCCTCGCGGCAACATTCTGCTTTCTATTTCTATGAATGTGACTACTCTCATTACTCACAGAAAGGCAATCCGTATTTGTCTTTTTGTGACTGGTTTACATCATGTGCACCATGTCGTCAAGGCTTACCTGTGGTGCAGCCCATGTCAAAACCCCCTTCCTTACCAGTGTATGTATAATCCACAGTTTGTTTATCTGTTCATCTGTTGATGGATGGATGGTTGGATTACTTCCACTCCTTTGGTATTGTGAATAATCCTGTTAGGAACATGGGTGTTCACCCATTGCTTTTATAACCCAAGTAGCATGTCCAAACTCCAACTGCTTTTCTCCTCAGGCAGGGACTATTTTTTATGAGATGGGTGACACATGACAGGGATCTTGGAACAGATGAAGAGAAGATATCTCTTCCTGAGCAAGTGTAGGAAACCCTCCCGGAAAATGTCTTCTCCCCCTTTGTTGATTCAGATTGGGTGTCCATCCGTAGACCAAGCATCCTGACCATACGATATTATTGGAAAAAAGATGGGGGAAGAGAAAGGGTCTGGGGTCAGGAGACCAGTGTTTAAGCTAATTGGGCAGATTTACATCCAGGCTCCCAGGAGAGGACCCCTGAGGAGCCTCTGATAAATGTTCCCTGTGTAGGGTGGTTAGCCAGAGGAAGGCACCGTCCTGAGCCCATGGCAGGGTGTCAAAAGTTGGACTCAAGTACACAGAGAAGAACAAAACTTTAAACCTTTATTTATTTTTGTTAATGTTTATTTTTGAGAGAGAAGGAAAGACAGAGCATGAGCAGGGGAAGGGCAGAGAGTGTGAGACACAGAATCCCAACCAGGCTCCAGGATCTGAGCTGTCAGCACAGAGCCCGACCCGGGGTTTGAACCCACAAACTGTGAGATCATGACCTGAGCTAAAGTCGGACGCTTAACTGATCTGAGCCACCCAGGTGCCCCGGGACACTCTTCTTTTTCACATGGGACCACAAAAATTATCAATGGGAAGAAACTTCGGTATTTTAGCAAAAATTGAAGTGTTTATAACTTAACATACATGTATGTGGAACCCATATATTTGACAAAATGTGTCCACTGTGGATGTCCTTTCCTAAGAAACTTGAGATGCTAAACATAGGTACTCCCTAAAAAATACACATATTCCAGGTTGATGAGTAATTCAGTATTTATAAAGCTGGTGTTTAGACATGAGTGCCATTTGGAGAAATCGTAGGTTTCATTCTGTCTGTGCCTGGATTAATGTTACACATCAGAGTCTAAGAATCCCCTAAATAAATACCATATGTCTCTGAATGTTGACTTTTTGATTCTGTAGCCAGTCCTTTTAATACATTTCAATGTACAACCTAGAGTCAGCATCCTCCTCCCTTAAAGGCACATAGTCAAGTGGTGGACAGAGAGGTGCCCCAAAGTGTTGAGTGTCATCGGTTGGCACATATACACTCTAATATTTCCTCCGTTCATTAATTCCTCATCTCTCCTGCTCAAGAATGCAGATCACTCAAAAAGCATTTTCATTTTTTTGAAACAGAGAAAGAAAGAGAAGAGATTGCAAGTGGGGGAGAGAGAGAGAGAGAATGAGAATGAGAGAGAGTATCTTAAGGAGACTCCACACTCAGTGCAGAAAGCAACACAGGGCTGGATCGATCCCACAACCTTGAGATCATGACCTGAGCCGAAATCGAGAGTTGGGCACTTAACTGATGGAGCTCCCCCCCCCCCCCCCCCCGTCACCCCAGAGTATGATTAAAATAATTGTAAATACAAGGGTATCTGGGTGGCTCAGTCGGTTGAGTGGCCAACTCTTGATCTCAGCTCAGATCATGATCTCACAGTTTGTGAGTTTGAGCCCCACATCAAGCTCTTCACTGATGGCATAGAACCTGCTTGGGATTCTGTCTCTGCTTCTCTCTGCCGCTCCCCTGCTTGTGTGCGCTCGCTCTCTCTCTCTCTCTCCCTCCCCCTCCCCCTCTCTCTCTCCCCCCCAAAATAAATACATTTAAAAAAATAAAACGAGAGAAGATTAAATACAGCCATGAGATGAGGTTCCCTGGACCCACTGCCCATGTCTCCCCCGCTGTGTTTCTTGCCACCAAAGCTCTAATGTGAGGAGACACAGAATGAGCACGAATAACCACTCCCGTTCTCATCAAGAGCGGAGGCATTCTTTTTCTTTTAAATTTTTAAATGTTTTTATTTATTTTTGAGACAGAGACAGAGCATGAGCAGGGGAGGGGCAGAGAGCGGGAGACACAGAATCCGAAGCAGGCTCCAGGCTCTGAGCTGTCAGCACAGAGCCCGACGTGGGGCTCGAACTCATGGACCATGAGATCATGACCTGAGCCGAAGTCGGACGCTTAACCGACTGAGTCCCCCAGGTGCCTCAAGAGCAGAGGTATTCTTGTAGGGGACACTGTGTTACACACTTCAGGTCCCATTAGTCTTTCCATCCACATCGTGAAGCAAGGTGGGGAAGGTGCTGAGATCATCAGTAAATGATGGTCTTTCACAGCATTCTGCAAAGATGCTGGAAAGTGCACGGGGGGACTTATCACCCCCCCCATCACAGGGTTTACTTCACACAGATGTGTCCACCGTATGCATGTGTTCCCCGCTGTGCTGAGACGTTGAGAGTCCCTTCCTGAGGCCCCGCCGCACTAGGGAGGGGAAGGTGTGCGCAATACAGGCCTCCCCTCACCCTGAGCACTTACGTGTATTCACCCATCTGTTTCCCAGAAACCTTGTGGGGTTGCTACTGCCCGTCCTCCCTTCCCCATAATATCGGGACACCAAAGATTAGTCCCTGCTCCACGTCACATAAATAGCCCAGAGTCAAGTCTCAGGAAGTTTGACCCTGAGAACCTAGTGATTCTTCTATACAGACACACACACTCCCTCACACATGCATTGGGGTACAAGGTGATGGGCGTCAGGACACGAGCAGATGTCGTGCAGTGCGGGTTCAGGAAAGGCTTCGGGACAGCCAGCGTCCACGCAGAGCTCCGAGAATCGGATAGGGTTTGGATGTGAGAGGAGGAACGCAGGGCACCTGAGGAAGACCGGTGATCGGGCTCTGCGCTGATCTGTTCTGCATGTGCGATTGTTGGTGGCCCGGGGCAAATCAACACAAGATGACATTATCATCACTTTATGTGGCAGCCAATAAGCAGCCCGTGAAAAGTTCTAAGCAGAAAAAGGACGTGCTCCTAACAGTTCCATAGGAAGTTGAGAAGTAGGTGTTCTCAGAGGGATGGGTGGGCACTGAGCGAAGGAGGGATAGGTTTGTGTGCTATCGCTACGGTCTGTGCGGCATCCCGGGGTCTCTCTGAAGGGCAGTAAAGGCTCAGGTGGCACATCGTCAGGGGAGACAGAAAAGACGTGGGTTTGAGAAAAGGTGGACGTGGAATCAACAGGAGGGAGCAAAGGGGTAGATTTCCGAGGAAGGAGACAATGGTTCTGAAACGAGCCTGGGATTGCACATGGAGTGTTCATGAGGTAGGACAGAGAGAGGAAACGTTCCGAGTGGGGACTTGATGTCTGCTTCTGCCACGTCAATCTTGACCCGCCCGAAAGATAACCGGATAGATGGTGTGTGACCATGAAATTCTTGAGGATTTTCACACGAAGGGAAGACACGGGAATGATTGGAGATGATACATGCCTGTCTCCTCCCTCACTGGGAATGGTTTCCAAGGCTGAATCGATGTTTTTATCCTACATTTTCTTTCTTTCTTTTTTGTTTATTAAAATCAGGAAAGTCTTTCAGAATGACTACTGATTCAGGAACTTGAAGGCATTAAAAAATGTTGCGTTTTCTCTCCTGTTAACACCATTCTACTGTTCGAAGTTAAAATAAGTCATGTAATTGTGGATGATATTTATCCTACACAGATTGCCGTTATGAAAGCATCTTTGTATACACAAAAATGCTCGTAATTGGGAAAACACACGGTAGCCAACCTGGTCAGAGTCCAGAATGTGTATGCATATAAAAACTATTTTATGTATTTTACTTTTTTTTTTTTATAGCATCTATTACTTGTGGTTAGTGATCTTCCATTGCCTTTAATTTGTGGACACTTTCTAACCACCCCCTTGTGGGTCCTCAGGGAGCAAACTCCTTCACAGAAACATTTATTTGCTACCACAAAGGCCATGAGGATGGGGAGACAATTCAGTATTTATTCTGTGTTTAACAGCATCCTTTGAGAGTTGGAGCAAGGCTTTCAAAGTGTAAAACCGAAGAAAAAATAATCCCCCAATCCAGCCACCCCCCTGGAGTTCTGTGGAGAAGGGCACACGTAGAGCTGTTTCTAATCCATGTAGTCTGGGAGGTACTTCGCAGTATATTTGGCCAAATAACGGCACGGGAAAAGTGTAACACAAGGAAAATGGAGCAAAGCTCCAAAGTGCACTCTAAAGACCATTGCAGCCTTTGCGTCTGTGATCTAGAGTTGTTCCCTCCTCTTTCGGTGGCTCCTCAGTGCAAAGCCACGGACGAGCTGGCAGAGCTGGCTCTTTGATGTGTTCAGTGCAGAACATAGGCAGCCCCTCCACTTTTCTGATTCTGGTCCTCGAGTTTGTAAATTGAAGAAAATGACACCTGACTGACTCACATACGTCGGAGGGTGCGGCGAAGGTCGGAACCGAAAAATGATTTATGTGGAAGTGTTTATAAACTGATACGTATTACGCGTTATCTTCGGAGACGGGATTCCCCTTCCTTTTCTACTTGGATAGGATGTTGTAGAGAGAAATAACGTAATCAAGCAGTGAGGGCTTGGACAGAAATATATGTAAATAAAGGGTATTATTATCTTATAATTAATTATATGAACTTAAAATTTTTTTATGTTTATTTTTGACAGACAGTGCAAGCAAGGGAGAGGCAGAGAGAGAGAGAGAGACAGAGAGAGAGAGACAGAGAGAGAAACACAGAATCTGAAGCAGGGTCCAGGCTCTGAGCTGTCAGCACAGAGCCTGATATGGGGCTCGAACCCACGAGCTGTGAGACCAGAGCTGAAGTCGGGTGCTTAACTGACTGAGCCACTTAAGTGCCCCTAATTATATGAAGTTTTAATGATAACCTAGAAAACACATGTGTTTGGGCTCTGAATCTGGGGGGGGGGGGGGATACAAAAATAAGAGTACTGGATTGATTTTCTTTTGACTCAAATAGTTGGCTAAAATAAAAAAGAATACCTTAGCAAGTTGAGGGTCAACCTGAATTACTGCCGGGATGTATGTACAAAAAGGGGTGTTTATTCGTATATTCTTTGGGTATCTTTCTGACTTAAAAAATCTGAAGACATCTGAAGAAAATCTTCTTCAAATGGAAAGCCAGAAATTAGACCTTCCTTCCTGAACTTGTTAAAGACAAGCTTCTGCTAACTGTAGTGCTTTGATGAATATGAAGAATATTCAAATATTTAATAATGAAGGCAGAGTTTGTTCTTATGATCTGCGCTTTAAAATTCTGCCCTGCTTCCTGAAGAAACAGGTTCAGTGCCAAGTAAGAGATTCAGACACAGCAAAGCAATTTTAAATCCGAGGAGGGGGGAAATAATTACGTTTTTCGTATTTTTAGTTATTCTCATATGAAAAGAAATTAGCTGGATTGGATGCTGTCAAATTTGGCCACTCCTCGAATTTTCAGACCAAGGCAAAGCTCCGTGTTTCAGGCAGAAATACTGTCTGTTTTTCCTTTACCTTCTCAGTTGAGTTAACTCAAAAAAAAAAAAAAAATGGCATCATGTTGGTGTTCAAAGGCTCCTGGGATCCCTAATAAAATGGGCTCAAAACACAGATAATGCACTGTCTGTAACATATAGGGTCAACGCAAACCATTCTGTTGACCCACTCTTTATCAGACCATCAGAAGAGACAGAGGAAGTTAATTGCACACATATTTTTGAGTTATAAAAGAGTGTCACTAAAACATTTTGGCCAAAGAAAGCACTGTTACTGAATCTTTGGCCAAAGAAAGCACTGTTACCCTCTCTAATTTTCTAAAATATTAAGCGTGTAATAATAAAACATTGGCTGTTGGACTGTGATGAGATATCGCTAAGTCTTCCCCAATACCATAAATTAATAGTAATTATTAATTATTATTATACCCCTCCCCCCCAAATCAAGGCAGAGCCTAGTTTGCCGGAAACTCACGAAAGAATTCAGGTAAAACGCAATCAAATTCCAACCTTGAATCTAAGGCCTAGCCATGGCTGTAAGACAAAAGACTGAAAAGAAGGCCAGAGAGCCTGGGGGGGGGGGGGGGGGGACTCTGTTGCCTCTAGGAAGAAGGGCCCAGTTGCCCCCCAGAGGTCCCTGCACGTAGGCTTGAGGTCAAAGTAGTAGAATGATTCCACGAGGCCCAGAGCAGCAAGGAATGTGAAGTGTCTTAGAGGCAGCCTCAGCTCCGAGTGAAGGCGAAGTAGCAGAAAACCCAGTACCACTGGGACCTGGTGGACTCGAATAGGTCTTTGTATTCAGGACAGGGTAGGGCACCCCCCACCCCCCACCCCCCTCTCGGAGTCCTTCCGTGCTGAGCTGGCCTTCCAGCTCTGAGTGCACCTGCCGAGTGGGGTAGGGATCGAGGGAGATCGCCTGGAAGGGTAGAGGCTTGCAGTGCTGTGGAAACTAGAGTTTGTGGAGCTGGTCCTCACTGCAGATGTACACAGAAAACTGGATTTCTCAGAGTGACTAGAGAACGCGTGAGCCCTAGGCCTTTCTGGAACCACTCCTCAGGCCTCCTTCGTAAGTCTGTGTTCTCCTTGGATTGGGTTCTCTGCCAGATCGCCCCCCTTTTCCTGCCATCGGAAGTCTGTGTAGCTCAAGCGAGGGCACCTCCAGTGCCGACCCCTTTCCCCCGCGGGCTGGCTTCCGTTGTAGCTTCCCTTTGGCCCCGCCCACTCAGGAACAACTTGCGCTGCTGTTTAACAGTCCGGCGCTTTTTCCAAGGCACCGTATTACCTTTATCGCACGGAGGAACCCGATCCGTGGATGGAGACTGTCATCGTTTGTCAGCATATTTAAATACTTTGCGCTCCCTGCCCTCCGCCCTTTCTCCACGTTGGTTAGCTGGGTTCGTGCCCAAGCGTGTCAAGTGGCCCTCCACACTCCAGCGTGTCTCCAAGGGACATGTTTCCTTGCCTCTTCCTCCTTGCTCGACCCACAAACCCGAGCCTGTTACCGCCCACCCAGCCCGGCAACACGCCAGCACTTCAGCTTGCCTTCTGCGGAAATGAGCCTTCCTTATTCAGCTTCTGTGTGAGAAGACCTGAGGTCTCTTTGTTGATCAACACAGTGTTGATTTTTGTTAACTGTTCATCGCAGCTCTCCGGCTTGGAAGAATCCTCTTAGAAAAGGTCTTATGGCAAAAATAAAGCCTCAGTCCCGTAGGATGAGAGCTACAGTGTTCCCTTGAGCCCCCGGATCGTGCCCGTTAACCAAAAGTGTCCTCTCCGGCGTTGAAGTGGTCAGTTTAAACCACACCCTGTGAAAGGGAGCGCGCTGTGAAGCTTGACTCAACTTCGAGAGCGGCGTCTATAATTAGAACGCTGTACTGACACAGCTTGCTGGCATCTTGTCATGTGTGCATACTGAATACATTCCCATAAAATCGTTCCAGTTAATCCTCCTTTGGGGTCCGTCGTGGGGGGTCCACAAGTCACTGCTCCTTGCGTTTCTTCCTAGCACGGGGCCTCTGTGAGCACAAGCGTGTGACTGTGCTCTTAGGAGATACTGAGCAGTCTGCCCAAGCTTTTCCCCCTGTGTGTGCGGAGGAGATATCCACAAAAGCAAGAAGGAAATCTAGGCGTTATTTTAAGTATTAGAGCTGAGCTCCAGACACAGCTCTTCCTCGGTGCGGTAGGATTTACAGCCAAGGATGCTGGAACATTTAAAAAGGCAGCTCGGGGTGGCCGGTGGGGCACGGGGGGAAGCACGTCCTCATTTTTAAAGTTTTCACTCATTCCTTCACATTTGCCCCAGCCCTTGGCGACCCTGGCCACTGCTTCAGCACGGGGGTTGAAAAACTGCCTGGAAGCAGTACACAGTTCAGGCTTTGCAGGCCTCACGGCCTCTCCTCCGGCTGCTCGACTGTGCGTTTGCAGCCTGAAACCAGCCAGGGGCCACATGTAAGCAGACGGGTGTGGCCGGGTTCCAATAAAACTTTATTCGTGAGCATTGAAGTTGGAATTTCGTATCATGTTCGTGGGTCACAAAATATTTTGGTCTTTTTTTTTTTCCTCAACTGTTTAAAAATAGAGAAAAACCCTCCTGAGCTTGTGGGGTGCACAGAACTGGGTGGCGGCCAGGCTGGGCTCACAGGTCCTAATGTAGGCACCTGTTTTATCACCATCCAGATAGAGTCGCTTCCTGAGCTCGGGGCCAGAAAACGACTGTTTGTTGTAGAACTTCAACTTGACTACGCCTCCTTCTGGCCGCAGCCAAACTGTCATGTAGGAGCAGGAGTTTCCATTCAGTCCCTCCAGTGTTTCCGCTTGTGAAGCCGCCAGCTTCTATGCACAGCAGGGAAAGTATGAAGCTCCTTACAGGCCACACATGTGTCTCTGGGGTGTCCCAGACGCCAGATCCGATCGCCGCCACACGCTGCAATGTCACACGTGCCGGCCAGTTCGCTGTGGCCATCTAAAGAAAGCCTCCTGCGCCTGTCGCTGTGGCTAAGTTCAGTAGCAGAAACAGGCAGGCCTTTGCTCCCGGGAAACGAGCCCAGAGGGCACTTTGGCCACCGGCTCTTGCTCAGGGTGCCAAGCCACAGCCGCGGGAGGGGTCCCGGCTGTCAGCCCCGGAGACAGCCCAGCTGGAGAAGGAGGTCAGGACACGAGGCGGCTTCGGAGCCGCCCTGGCCTCCGAGAAGCAAACGTGAGCGGTCGGCCGTTCTTCCCACTTGCAGCGTCACCCGAGATGCCGTGGTTCCACAGCTTCCCCCGAGCCCACTTTCCTTCCTCGGGGGGCCGTTGCACCGTTCGCCCTCCTAGCATCCTCCAGTTCCCCCAGGGAAATGCGGGGCGCCAGGCCACAGCGTTCTCCCCCTCGTGGTCCTGGAGAAGGGAGCGCTCGTCCTGTGAGACGAGAAGGGTCTTGAATCTGACATGCTGCGAGCATCGGCAGCCTTCCACATCACTTCACCCCAGAAACCTTCTCCTCCTGCCTCCCTCTCCCTGCACCCACGGGCGCTGTATCTCTTCAGCCTTTGCATTCAAAGACTATGGGGCGAGAACAGTGATCTATAATCCTTGTATCATATAGTTCCCCGCACACGGCGAGTCCGCCGTTAACACACGTTGTCGATTAAATGTGGAGGGAAGCATCTTAGAAGGTGCCTGTGCCGGGCGGCCATGGCTTTCACTCACGTCCCCTTTCGTCTTGTACCTTTCCCGATGCAGTGCCGTTCATTGCCGGAAGGCTGGGCCCTGGCTACGCCCATCAACCCACGGATCTCCAGGCATCCATTTCATGGATGTGGCTGCATTGTGCCTTTTTCATTCACCCACTGTCTCTGTCTACAATGCATTAGACACACGCACCTATAGACACATAGGGACATGCATGCTCTATTCATGTAACTCTCCAATTCCCGTTATAGAACCATAACAAGTAAAATTGTCCATAATTGCACCACAAGAAATGATCACTGCTAACATTCTGACACCAAATTCTTTATCCTAAGGCAGCCATTATTTTTATTTTTTTTCCCTCAAGGTATTTATTACTGTGCGTTTTGGGAAGAGATTAATAGATTCACATTCAGATGGGAAGTCAGCTACTCCAGAATTCGTACTGGTGATACATGAAATGATTTTAGGTGGAACACGGGTGAATTTGTCTTCTTGTCAGTGCTTTTATTTTACTTATAGCAAGGAATACTGGCTTTCCATCTATATTAGTGCTATAAAATTCCTTACTAAAGATATTAACTTGGGGCACCTGGGTGGCTCAGTCGGTTGAGCATGTGACTCTTGATTTCTGCTCAGGTCATGATCTCGTGGTTCATGGGTTTGAGCCCCACATCAGGCTCTGTGCCGACAGCGCAGAGCCTGCTTGGGATTCTCTGTCTCCCTCTCTCTCTCTCTTTTTCTTAAATAAACACCGAGAAAAAAGATACTAACTTGAGTAAAAGAAGGGTGTTGACGTCTGTGGACTTTTGGGTCTGTAGCTGACTTTGACGAGCGTCAAAGCTGAGAGGGCGCGGACCCACCTAGTAAAGCGCTCATGAAATTCCTCAGTAAGATGTTGGAGAACAGGGGCACACTGTGCCTTCTGTGGGATCATGTTTCCTCTCTGCCACGAAACAGCAGGACGTGAGCCAGACGTCACAACAGTAATCAGCGTAGCGTAAAGGTAGTAAGTGGGCCAGGTCTCTGAGGCTGGTCTCGTGGGCCGACGAAACAGCTTACGTGCGGTTCCTGAGCGATTCCGTCTGCCATTCGGAGGACGCCGTTCTGGCGGGGGGTGGTAGTGGTCCAGACGCCGCGCTTCCCTAAGACCTGCGGTGTCCGTGATGGTGTGGCTCACCCACGCCGGGGAGGCGGGGAGGCCCGGGACTGGGTTGGGTTGAGGGGACAAATGACAGAGACGGCCATCACGTGAGGAACAGCCTCCAGGCCCTACGGGGTGCTTGGCCTTTGTGAGGAAGCGGCGGAAAGGTAGAGAAATGAAACTCGTTAGCTGGCTTTAAAAGCGATTTCCCGGAAAATGCTGCGGCCTCGACAGAAAACAGTATGGTGTTTTTCTCCAAAAGCCAAAACCAAACAAGTCCAGTCCGACGGAGCAGTGGCACGTCTGGGTGGACCCCCGGCTGCCGGGGAGAGCGGCTTGAACACGCAGCGGGACGTTCGAGTGCAGGGCAGGGGACGCACGACCGCTAATAGTAGCCGCGACCCAGGCGCCACCCTCGGGAGGGTGGGTGGGATGCGGAGCGTCAGTCCGGGCGTCGGGCCGAGGACACAGACGGTGGAAGGGGGGCCGCCGGGGCCGCGGGAAGGGAGGGAGGAGCACGCAGGATTCTGGGGACGCCCGTGGCGATGCCACATGGCGGCGTGAGATGGGCCCGATGCCACCGCCCCGCACCCGAACACCGGTTAAGACCATCGCTCCAGGTGGCACGTTTCTCCATGAGTTTTCTTTTTTTTCTTTTTCTTTTTTTTTTTTTTAACGTTTATTTATTTTTGGGACAGAGAGAGACAGAGCATGAATGGGGGAGGGGCAGAGAGAGAGGGAGACACAGAATCGGAAACAGGCTCCAGGCTCCAAGCCATCAGCCCAGAGCCTGACGCGGGGCTCGAACTCACAGACCGCAAGATCGTGACCTGGCTGAAGTCGGATGCTTAACCGACTGCGCCACCCAGGCGCCCCTCTCCATGAGTTTTCAAAAGGATAAAACAACCAACTTCGTGTCTCCTCCTTTCTATGCTTCGAGGAGGCCTCTCCCCCGACAGCGGCCCGTCCTGGGGGCCGGCCCGGGCAGCACGCATGTGCGACTGAATCCAGGGCTCTGTTTCTGTTTGTTTTTACTTTTTATTTTTCATAGTTTACAGCAACCTCATCACAAGCCCCGGGCCTCCAGGCAGCCTCAGTCCTGCTGGAATGCTCTTCCTTCGGGTGGAAAGTTCCACCCAGCACAGTGGCTGAAGCGTCTAGGCCGGTTGTAACAGCAGACGGTGGTGAGGTTCAATGACATAATCCTTGGACGGAGGGTGGGCCTCGGTTTCCCTGTCTGTGAAATGGGCCGAGCCCCCCCAGAAGTTCAGGGTAGAAATCGGTTCGTCCAGACTGGACCCCAAGGATCAGGAAGTGTATGGGCAGGCCGGTTCATCGGGAAGACGATGACGACGGTCCCTCCACCCCTGCGTGTTGTCTGTAGTTTGCCCTGAGGCTAACCTAGCCCCGAAGGATTCTGGACCTCGCCTGCTGACATAACCCGCAAGGGTATGTTGGCTCACTGCTCAACGTGGTGGCGAGGCACACGCACTCTGAAGCCAGTCTGCCCGTGTCCCAGTGTTTCCACTAGCTGTGAGGCCTTGGGCCAAGCGACACGACCTCTTATCGGTCAACTGGGATGATGATAATGGTGTTTATTTCATAAGCTTGCTGCAGAAGGAACGAGTTAGTGTTTGCAAAACACACAGAGGGGATTTGGTGTCTAGTCTGGACTAGATGAATATTCACTGACTTAGGGTACAATGGCATCCCCTGTAGGGCCGGCCAGTCATACAGGAAGCTGCCTCTGTCAGTCTCTTGATTGTCTACCTGTAAGCTTGATGTCATCATGAACTTGTAAGGGCTGTAATGTTTTTACTGTGACTATTATTAAAGCTTCTGTCTTCTCTCCCTTGACCTCTGAATCTGAATTAAGGCAGGAAGAAATCTTCCCATTAAAAAGTAATGGTTATTTTATTTTTTAATCAATTAAAAAACATTTTTAACATTTTTTCATTTTTGAGAGGCAGAGACAGAGTGTGGGTGGGGGAGGGGCGGAGGGAGAGGGAGACACAGAATCCGAAGGAGCCTCCACGCCCTGAGCTGTCAGCACAGAGCCCGACGCGGGGCTCAGACTCACGGACTGTGAGATCATGACCTGAGCTGAAGTCGGACGCTTAACCGACTGAGCCGCCCAATCACCCCAATAGTGGCTATTTTAAAATTTTTTTTTTTTTTCAACGTTTTTTATTTATTTTTTGGGACAGAGAGAGACAGAGCATGAACGGGGGAGGGGCAGAGAGAGAGGGAGACACAGAATTGGAAACAGGCTCCAGGCTCCGAGCCATCAGCCCAGAGCCTGACGCGGGGCTCGAACTCACGGACCGCGAGATCGTGACCTGGCTGAAGTCGGACGCTTAACCGACTGCGCCACCCAGGCGCCCCCAATAGTGGCTATTTTAAAGGATAAAAGTGGTATATGTTTAATGTAGAAAATATGAGACATAAAATTATTTTAAGATTCATCGTTGTATCTACCCCCTTAGAGAAAGCCACTACTAACATGATACTCTTCCTTAGTTACTATCAAATATCTTAATGCTTACAGTTTCTCTGTCGCTTTTTTTTCTCTTTTCCTGGGCAAGATCCCAGCTGGGAAGACCTATGCATTGAAAAAATTAAATAACCTTCAGGCTTTTATGCTTGATTTTGTATAAGAAAACTGAACTGTGTAAATGTTTAGATTTTATTGCCGTGTGAAAGAATTATAATTTGGCTATGTTTACAAGGTCATTTGAAAAGAACATTCAAATAGGCATATTTCCTAATATGCCACAGTATCAAAAATGGCTTTCACTCGATGTATTACGGTAAATTAGATTCACTGCTGCTGTGTAAAGGAGGGCAAGGTGGATAACAAATTATAAATTCCGAAAGTGTTTCAATGGATGACGCTCACAACTGTAGACAGCACGGGAGTTTTGCCAACAGGGAGTTAGGGTGTTTCTGTACATGAAAGCAGTCGGCCACAGTCAGTTTTTAGTTCTGAGGAAGTAATGTGCTCATGTGAGGAGTGGGTTTGGGTAGCGACTGTGCGTGCGACACCCTCAGGGCCCAGGGCTCAGCCTCAGCCCCGTGGGCGAGAAGGCCTTCCGGAAAGCAGAAAGGCTGGAAGGTGCCAGGTGACTTCTTCTCCCGTTCACATGTTGTCTCTTCTTGGAGACCTTGGTAGTTCACGCCTGCTGCCTTTGGTTGCCCCTCAGCCCTTCAACCCTCTTTCCGTCCGTCGTCTCTTCCCTCATCCCGTGCCCCATTTGCCGGAAGCCATGAAAGGAGTCTCATGCCTTGTGGTTCTTTCTCCTCAGTGGAGAGAAGTAGTAAGCACGTTTCTGAAAGAGCCAGTACTCTCTGGTGTTCTTTTTATCGGAAATTCAAAGCATTCCCGACGCTGGGAAACGAGGAGGTGATTCCAAGTAAGCGGTGAGTTACGTGGCCTTCCCTGTCTTCTGCAGAACGGCCTGACTGATGGCGGGTAAGTGAAACGTCTCGCTGGCCTGTCCGGCGGTAGTGTTCCTTTACCGAGCTGCAGCCGTGCGGGAGGGAGAGGCAGGCAGGCCACCCGTGGGCCTCACGGGATGCGCTTACCCTGAACACCTCCCTTCTCTGGCCAGCAGTAATCCAAGGGCCGTGAAAAGAGGGCTCTGCTGACATAAATGCTACGCGTTTCATGGAGGCAGTGGGTTGACCCGACATAGGTCTCCGAGAACCTTCCCAGCAGCGAACAAACAAAGAGACCTGCTTTGCCCGTCCCCAGCCATCCATCTCCTGGAAACCCTCGCTCCGTTCAGCCGGAGCCCTCGGGTCAAACAAACACAAGTAAGAAAACATTCGAAGAAATGGGAGGAGGCAGGGCAGTTGGAAGGACTGGAAAGGAGCTCGGTATTTGCTTTATTTCCTCTGAGCTCCTTACTTGCTCCGAGCAGGTTAGCCAGGAAGGGAAGGTAAACACTGTCTGGTTAATCATTCCCGTAAGAGCCCCACGGAACGTCTTTTCTGATTTGCCACCGTGTGGTTGGAGAAAGCACAGCGTCCTCATTGCGTGTGTTTCCCCCCCGATCAGGTTGGAAGCCCTGGGCGAACTCGGCGTGTGGGTGAACAGTGACCGCTTGTGTTTTCACATCTTTCTCAGCTTAAGGATGTGAGATGTGTGCGAGACACATCTGGGAAAAGAGAATATTACCTGGGCCTCGTCTCTTGATGACATTTTGGATCAGATGGAAATGTTTCCTTCCTGACTCGGTATTTGCCGCCTCACCCTGATTTTCTTATTTCCAGCTCGGGCAGTTAAAAAGCAGGAAGGAAGAGGTCTATATTTTTTGGTACCACGGTGCCCTCGATTGACCTTTGTGATTCATTCACCAGCTTTGGTTCCTACCAGACAAATAAAATCTCTCTAAGAGCTGGTTGAATGCAGGACTCGGACTGGGAGATGCTCCTCCTGTGGCTGAGCCGTGGGGCGTCCTTTGTTTATGTGCCTAGATGCAGACCTTCTGATCGAATTATTCTTAAAACATGTATGCGGCCGTGGAGGTGGGTGAGGAGGGGAGGGACAGGGGAAAAAGAAGGGAGGTCGAGGAAGAAGATACTGGTAGGGTTTTCATTTAAAATTAATAAACGAAAATTTAAAATAACTGTCCCAGGGGAAAAAACAGTAAACCATAAGTCACGAGTCTAAAATAAATTTTATGCAGTGTGGAGGGTCCTCAGAAAATTAAAAACAGACCTACCCTATGACCCAGCAATAGCACTGCTAGGAATTTACCCAAGGGATACAGGAGTGCTGATGCATAAGGGCACTTGTGCCCCAATGTTTATAGCAGCGCTCTCAACAATAGCCAAATGATGGAAAGAGCCGAAATGTCCATCAACTGATGAATGGATAAAGAAATTGTGGTTTATATATACAATGGAACACTACTTGGCAGTGAGAAAGAATGAAATCCGGCCTTGTGTAGCAACATGGATGGAACTGGAGAGTGTTACGCTGAGTGAAATAAGTCAGAGAAGGACAGATATCATATGTTTTCACTCATATGTGGATCTTGAGAAACTTAACAGAAGTCCATGGGGGAGGGGAAGGGGAAAAAATAGTTACAAACAGAGAGGGAGGGAGGCAAACCATAAGAGACTCTTCAATACAGAGAACAAACTGAGGGTTGATGGGGGGGGTGGGAGGGAGGGGAGGGTGGGTGATGGGCATTGAGGAGGGCACCTGTTGGGATGAGCACTGGGTGTTGTATGTAAGCCGCTTTGACAGTAAATTATGTTAAAAAAGAAATAATAAATAAGGAAATAAAGTGAGTTTTATGTTATATCACAAAGAGGGAATTACCGTGCACATTGTCCGTGAGCCATTATAAAAGGCACACTGAAAGCTGTCTGTCCGAGACATCTGGACCCCCCTGCTCGGGTCCCCACGTTGACCATACGTATGGGTAGAACGGATGGTAAAGCTTAAAGGTGATAAAGTGAAATTATCTCTATGTGGAAGTGTCCTATCTATATGAAGCCTATTTCTGTGTGAGCCCAATTGAAAATAAGTGAAACTTTAAAATACGAGCCTCGGCCTAAGAATTCTATTGTCTAAGTTACTGCTGGTGAGTGACTAATGGATGTACTGTCTCCACAATAGGACCAAGTCACCAGTGATTGTAGTCGACTCTAAGGAAATGTTTACGTGTCAGTACGATTTTGTCGTGAGTGCCTGTTTTACCAATTAGAGGGCCGGTATTAAAACCCCGTTCCTTTGGAAAGTATTGAACTTTGGGATATCAGACGAAAGTATACAGAAGTTGGAAAGAAACATGGCATTTTCTTGTTGATTTTTTTCCCCCCAGTTCATTGTACCTCTCAAGTGCGCAACATGGTTAACGGGGCAGCCCTGTGGCAAATATTACACTGGAGGAACAAGAGTTCCCCAAAGAGTGGGGAAGGTTAGGGGAAGTGAGAATCAACCGTTTTGCTGTTATTTCAGGCATAAAGTTTTACAGAAAGGTTTGTTTATGTTAATAGGAAGTGTCATGGTGCCATGTTTCTGCCTAATGGCTTACTGGTAGGGTTTTCATTTAAACTCAGATCCCAAAAAGCTAACAAAGAAGCAAAACTCATTTAAAAACACACGGAATGCTTATGTTAGGGAGCAGTTATAGCATAAAGGAAATGTAAGTTATTCTTGGAAGGCCAGTTACCAGCAGGTGCACCTGGGAGACATTGTTGCCAAAGCTTTGGTGCTTAAGAAGAACCTGAAGCTGTTGTAAATGTTTCGGCAACATCCTGTAAACGGTCTTGTGAACATCTGCAAATAATAGTAGGGGTCCTGATGCACTGAGGTGAAATGCACCAGCCAGCCTGTGAGGGCAGTCACGCGGACACAGGAAAAGCGAGAAGGGAGCTGCAGAAAAAAAACTTTTCTTAAATATTTTTTTAATGTTTATTTATTTTTGAGAGAGAGAGAGAAAGGGTGGGTGAAAAAGGAGCACAGAACATCCGAAGCAGGCTCCACGTTGACAGCAGGTAGCCCGATGCGGGGTTCGAACTCACGAACTGTGAAATCATGACCTGAGCGCAAGTCGGGCACTCAACTGACTGAGCCACCCAGGTGCCCCAGACACCTGCCTTTTCATCACATCTGAGTAGTCTGTAAATTTTCTTGCAAAGATAAAGTTCAAAACTCATATCAACACCTAATACATATTATAATTTGCTATACACAGACATTAGGTAATTGCACAATAATTAGGTGAATAGCACACCCTTGATGCTCATGTGGAATCTGTGCCCAAACCTTCAAGAATATCCACATTTTTAAGCAGAAAAATATCTGTAGAAGCTCCTGGCTTCTACAGAAGCCAAAATTATGTGACATTGTATTAAAGAATTATGTGACATTGTATCCTATGCAAATTATAGTTTCCATTTTCAGTGTACTTGTAGCGTTCATTTTGTCACACCGTGGGATTTTTGTGAATGGACCAATAGGTAATAAACCACAAAACCAATTTGAAGAGTAGGTGTTGGGACCCTTGAGTGAGTCTCACATTCGTTCTTTGCAGGGTGTGCTGTTCAGATCATACCCCAGCAAAATCGGATGGCCACGTCATGAAAACTCACGCTGCTAGTCGTAAATGATTTCAGGGTTCAATTCCAAAATGCCAGAGACTCCCGGTGCTTTGGAGATGACAGTGTGAGGGCAGTCCTCAGAAAATCATTGTTGTCTTTATAATGTTCTACTTTGAAGAATGTGGATTTTAAAAAGAAAAACAAAAAAGAATGAATGTAGATGTTATTGCCTCTAGATGGCAATTTGGCAATAATCTCCAAACTCTAAGATTTTTCATATCATGGAACCTGAGAATTTATCCTCATGGATATAGTCAATATTTAACTCTAAGTATGCTTATAATATTGTTAAAAGTCATACAGAAAAATCAGAGGGCAACAAATACCTGTCTCACAGGGTCATGGGATCATGCTAACGTTTGTTAATGGAATAGATACAATCTTCCATATGTGAATTTTTAAATAAAACTTAACAGACTGGAAAATGTTCATGAATGATATGGTTATCTTTGAGCGTTGGGTTTATTGGAGATAATTACTTATTGCCTACGTGATTTTCCACACGATGCGTGATGAACATGTATCAGTGTGCAGGTCAAAGATGAAAGAGACTAACAGAAATTCTAGTTTTGCAGAATGTGCAGACCAGCAGAGACAGAATCTGTCTCCACAGGGCATCATCTCCTCTGCGTGTAACACGCGCAGCTCGCGCATCCCGCGGTGTGGAATACAGATTCCCAGGCGCCCCGAATCCGCACCTCCAGAGGCAGGGCCTGGGCCCCAGAGCGTTAGCGCTCGCCGACCAGTAGAATCAGCTCAGGCAAAGAGCTCGTGCAATGCAACACAGGCTCGGTGACACTGGGATTGCTGTATGAGGAAGGTCGTGTGTGAAGTAAATTACGAGGAATTTGAAAAGAAAGATGAAGGAAGCTTCTAAGAGACCAGCATGTAAGCAAAACTGGGCGATCATCTGCCCTCCGTTTCTTTCCACGTTCTGTGCGTTCTTTCAAATCCCAGTGTCACGGAATCCTCCTCTGCTGTGTTTGCGTCTGATGTCAGCAACTTATAACTTACTGTGAATGTAATTCTAGCTTTTACTCCTATTAGGACGATTTGTATGTTAAACCTCCTCCCTACTCAGGAAATGCAAGCATTTTTCTCCTTCTAGAAGACTGCGGGATTGGCTGAGGAGTGGGGGCAGAAGGCTCTATCAGAGAATCATGGCCTACGCGACCTGCCATCGAGGAAGTCAGCTAGAGAACTTCTAGCTTTCTTGGCAATTCCAGCTTTAAATGGACAGATAACGAGGATCAGTTCAGTGATGGAATGTTTGGGGGCATTCGGGTCTTTAAACACTTATATATCTGGCTGTTTTGAAGCTGTCCAGAAGGTCGGTGAGGTGTAGAAATTTGTATCTGTGTGGAGGCACTCGTCTGAACATTGAGCTTAAGACTGTTTCACGGGAGCAATCCCTTGGGGTAGACTCGCTTGTCAGCCAGAATGCACGTTTCACTGCGACCTTGTATTTTCTCGTCATCCTTAAACATGCAGCACTTCTCAGGAAATTGTGTTCCTTGGGGGAATTGCCACCAACTGGAAGGTTTAAGAAGCATAATTTAAAACTTTGCAGGATATTCCTTTCTGGATTGCCTAAACTACCCCCCACCCCCCGCTTTGAACTGAGTTCCCTCTACTGGTTCCTAACAGAGAATTTCTGTTTCATGAACATTTATGTAGCACTCACTGTGTGTCACTCCCTGTCTCAAAAGTTCGCCAACAGTCACGTGCATAATCCTCACGACAATGCTCTGCGTTAAGTGCGGGATCATCCCGTGGGACACCGAGGCAGAGATGTTGGGCACATTTTCCAAGGCAGGTTTTCTAGTAAATGGGAGAGATGGGCTTTGAGTTCATGCCATCTGGCTGCAGAGGCTTTGCTGTATTCTTCTTCTTTATTTTTATCATTATTATTACGGGGCCGCTCACACCATTACATGTTTGTTTATTTATTTTTATGTGAAAGCAAAGTCACTGAATCATCAGCGTAAGGCAGAATGTGCTGTGGTAACTAGTGACCCCACGAATCTCGGTGGCTTCCAACCTCACAAGTGACTTCAGCCTCTCGTTCCTCTGACGCTGCAGGGTGACAGCAAGTGAGCTCCATGCCTTCTCCACCTTGGGGGCTAGGCTGACACAGCGACTTTTTCTCTCTAGGAAATAAAGTGCGGGTCGTTGTGGCAGAAAGGAAAGACACACAGCAAACCACGTTGGCTGGTGCTTAGAGTTCTTCTGGGACATAATTTACGCTACTGTCTCCCACAGTTGGCTGGCCGTAGCGTCCCAGGACAAAACTGACCATTAATGGGACTGGGAGTGAAGTCTTCTTCCTAAGGAAGGGTATCAACATTTGTGAGAAATCTAGCACAGTGTCAATTACTTACGATAATTTTCGTGATCTATTTATTGTTACGCCTGAACTCTGGTTTAAGCCCCACAACGTCGTACTCAGTGCCCTCATGTAGTATTTGGCACCTGCGAGGGCCCCACATGTGTGTTCACTGGATGAATAAATGCACATCCTTACTGATAACCAGGACTGAGGTTGGCAAAAGTCAAACTTAGGTATCGAACAGTGCACTTCAGTCCCTGTTGTGCCCTTAAATTAGTGTGGAATCTGGCAAATCAGCCTTAATATATCTCAGCCTTCTCTTCTTTCAAATAGGGGCAATAGAGTACTTATATTCTAGGGCTATCACAAGGAGTAAGTGAGATAATGTTTGCCAACAGCGACCAAGGTAACCGCTCCTTGCATATTACCTCATCTAATACTCCATCAAATACAAGGTGTGCTAGTATTTTGTGGACCACAAAGAAGAGAGTGCCAATTAAAAATGTACATAACACCGTTAAGGTGGACTCAATTTTGGAGATGCTAACACGCCCCCAAATGTGCATTTTTAGAATTAGTGACGTTTCTGTGTTAGAAATTAAGAAGCTTACACCAATATTTTGTTTCAATGAAGTTGATGATTCATGAATGTCCAGATTATACTAGCGATAGGGATTTTTCTCTCCCTCTGATGCGTCAGACCCTGTGAGTTTCTTACGCAATAGCCATGCGCCTACCCTCAACACCACCCCCCCCCTTTCCGGAATAATCCTGATTATGTTTTGGGGTTTACACTTCACCCAGGGAAAGAGATAAACTCTAGCCTCAGGGAGTTAATCATAAATTTCATTCAATTATGGTCTCATTCCCTTTATTAGTGGTTGGTTTCAAAACAGTTTTGCGACCTAATTCTAGCAAATCGGACCTCAGAGAAAGTCTCCCTTACACCCTCTGGGAACATTTTTCTTCCTAATTAAAGACCCTCGTCTGAGGAAAGACCTGCTTGCTTTTCCGGCACAGCCACATGCATCAGTGGTGGCCACCCGGACCTACAGGTCAAAGCTTCCAACTCAGAATCCCATCCCTCCCCTCGTGTTTGCCCATCAGTGTATAACATTATTACTGTTTCCTGTCCGAATCATTACCCTCACGGTTGCCAAATGGCAATTTTCTACTGTCATCATTTCTTCTACATTTATTATTAGTTGGCCTTCTAAGAGAAGGAAGAGCTTCCTCATTTATCCGTTTATTCGTTTGTGTCTCGGTTTGTTTCTTTACTTACGTACATCCCTGTGGACTCGGCTTCCTATTATTATTCAGTGCGTTATAATTTACTCCTGTCGTGATTTATTTTGATGATCACAATTATCCTGCATGTGACCAGTTAGATCCCCTTCAAGCTAGTCGTCTCTTCGTTTCAGAAGTCTCCCATCATTCTTTGAGTGTTTCCTTACCTTCCGGTGCAAGACAAAGTTCTAGGCTCGTTCTATTCATTTCCTAACTCGGCCTCAGAATCACTCATTTCTCCAAGGAGCCCTGGTTCTTTAACACGGAGAACGCCGTGTGGACACCGACATCTGGACAGTAGATGTGCTCATTGCTACTGTGACCTTGCTTTCCCGGGCTCCTTCAGGGCACTGAGCTGGGAAATCTATCCATACACGTATACGCACTGAGTGTTTGGGCTGTTATGGCAAAATACCGTGGACTGGGTGGCTTATAAACAGCAGAATATTCTTCCTCACAGGCTGGAGGCTGGAAGTCTGAGACCAGGGTGCCAGCGTGGCCGCGTGAGGGCCCTCGTCCTGATTACAGACCCTCATCGTGTCCTCACCTGGTGGAGGGACGTGGGAGCTCTGTGGGTTCTCTTATATAAGGGCAAGAATCCCGTTCGTGGGGGCTCTACCCTTATGAGCTAATCACCTCCCAAAGGCCCACCTCCTAACACCGTCACGTTGGGGATTAGGTTTCAGTGTATGAAACCTGTGTATACAGGAATACGTCCGTATTTGTGTGTATGTCTCCATCTGTGGGTACCGCGTTCAGAAAGCCGAGCATCTGCTGGTACTTCCAGCTCCGTCGGAGTGCCACGCGGTTCTTCTGGCTTCCCCGCTTGCACATTTGCACCTCCCTCCTCCGCCAGTGGGGGACCCAGCCAATTTCCTGCTGCCACCCGCCAGCCACTCCCTGTGCACACTGGCTCCAACCGTCCTGAGGCTGACAGCTCCGGGCCACCCACTCTATTTGGGCTTTTCTAGGAAAGAGAAAAGGCAATAAATCTGTATCTGAAGAAGTTAAGAGAAAGGGAGGAAAGGGGGGTGGGGAAGACGAGTTCAGGAGAAATCTTGACTTACATTATGCCATGTAAGCCTTCCTGTAGTCTTACGAGAAAAGCACAGTCATTATCTCCCATTTCATGGAGGTCGAGATCTTGATCGGGTCCCGCAGCTAGTAATTGATGAATCTGGGATTAAACCCAGGGAGTTGACCGCTGGTCTGCAGAGCCCAACCCAATAGTCTGCAGCCTTTTATCTGCCTGTCCCTGCCATTGTCTGCATCCTGCATTCAACGCGTTTATTAGTCTATGTGCCTCCCCTGGTTGAAATCGCTTGGCACCTAACGCAAGAAGAGTTTGCTCCAAGTGCTAGAACTAATGTAAACAGGGCATTACATGATTACAGCTACATGTGGCGCTATACTTACATCAGAATGCAGGTCAGTCACTGGCGCGTCCCATGCGCCACACTGTCGCCATATGCACAGATGTTCAGGCTTACTTTTATTAAGCATGACAATGCCCAGCAGGATCCATTTTGTCTGATTATCCTCAAATGGAGAAGAATATTAAAAGGCAGGATAATTAAAAATATATGCCCAAACAAAGGATGTGTCTACAATTCCTTTCCTAGCGCTTTGAAATAGTTCACATTTCTCAGCTGGCTCTCGTGCACAGAACACTAAAAGGATGTCTTAAATTTAGACATATGTCTTCATTCTGTTTAATGTGCCAGAACAAAAACATAGCTGGAGACCACCATGAATCGATGTGTAAGTGCTGGAACACTAGGACACTCATATTTCCACAGGGCTAATGTCATCGTAGAGTTTGTGATTGCACTTTCCCCTGTGAGAACACAGCCTTCTATTTTTAAGACTGGCTTCTTCCAATTCTCTGCCCGTATTCTTCCTTGAGTCCACATAATGGTTTTCTTTTATTTGATGCAACTTCAGAGAATTCAAGTCACACTCCCATTAGTGGTGATGCTTTTACTGAGGGCAAGGAAAAACTCCCAACACTTCCATACAAGGCAGTGGCCCTAGTAGACATGTTCAAAGGATGAAAAAGTTAGGTGAATTTACTAGAATGTTTTCCGGTTTCTGTGTACTTAGGAAGCCTTTAAAGAAAGTGAGCACATGAGTTTGTATTGGACAAATATGTGGTTTTCTACATATGGCACGCTAAATTGTTCTAGTGGATTGGTGGTTAGTATAGTGATGAGATCGTGTGGTGGCAAGAATATTAGTGAGGAAATCCCACCGCTCAGTCTTAGCAGCTTGAGGTGATACTAATCACCAGGTCCCTGCTGGACTATGAGATTCTCAAAACTTAAGAAGGTTTCTTTTGGGGGTGGAGTCAGACTGGGATGTCTTCAGGGGAGAAGAAACTTGGAATTATGTGATATGCTGAAGTAGTTAAGTGGATGTACCTATTTTAAAATAGAAGAAAAAATATGGGGACTTGATATTTATCTTAACATATTTGAAAGAATGTCATGTAGCCAAAAGATTAAATGTTGGGCTGACCCAAGCAGGTCTAAGTAGGAACTTGGACCCACAAGTTAAGTTCACAGAGACATAAAATTAATTTCAGTGTAATGGAGACATAAAAGTAAATTTCAGTATAAGGAAGGTCTTTTTTTTTAATGTTTACTTATTTTGAGAGGCGGGGAGGGGCAGAGAGAGGGGCAGACACAGAATCTGAAGCAGGCTCCAGTCTCTGAGCTGTCAGCACAGAGCTCGACGTGGGGCTCGAACCCATGAACTGTGAGTTCATGAGCCAAAGTCAGATAGTTAACTGATTGAGCCACCTAGGTGCCCTGGAAGGTCTTTTTTGTGACGGGAATCACCTCAAAATAAAATAATCACTAAAGGTATTCAAGAAGATATTACCATTATGAGTAACATCATAGAGTAGTGCTTCTCAAAAGGTAACGTGCATATACATCACCTCCGGTTTTATTAACATGTGGATTCTGCTTCTGTCGGAAGCATCCAGGGCCTGGATTCTTCTCCCAGGTGATGCATACACCACTGAATTACAGTTCTCTGGGTAGCAAGGTCATAGAGGAAATTAAAAGAAAGAAAAATTTATTCCGAACATGCCATGGATCTAGGGCTTAGCACATCATTGTAGAATGGTTGTAAACTTGACCTTATAGGAATAGGAGGGAAATTAAAAGAAAAAGAAGAAAATCTAGAAATCATCAAGTTGCTACAGTTGAGAGTTCCAGAATAAACCTGGGCAACAATGAAAAGAAATCCTCCTAGGACTGAAACACACTAAAGCCAGGTGGAAGCCATCCCAAAACAGGAGATGTTTGGCGAGAGCAAGGGAACCGTGCAGCACAGAGAGCCACGCACGATTTAGGGAGAGCTGATGGGCTAGTCTGTGCGCTCGCTCGTGTGCCAGAAAGGCGGCTGAGACGGTCCAATGGAGTGGATGCTAAAGTCAGGGGGTGAGGTTCAAAAGCGGGTTTCTCCAGGGAGCGTTCTGTCCTCCATGAGGATGAATGGACATAATGTGGAGTTCTGAAAACCCCGGCATGAGGCTGCAGAAGTCCTGGCCACATCATCACTTGGCCACTTGGTGGCATTCGGTGCTGGTCCAAGAGGCATAGGTGCAAAGTACCCACCCCGAGAACAAGTGCAGATTGCTGGGGAACCTTACAGCGGTGCGTTAGAACCGAGAAGCCTTAGGAACGCACATGCCTTTGATTAGCCGGAGAATCCTCAGTTGCTCATAATTAGTGAGTCTACTAAAAATCCAATTCGGACATTTGTAGATGATGATCATGTAGCAGGTGCTTTCCAGAAGCTAATGCTCTTTCCAGAACTCAGCTTTTATCCAAACTGGGGATTCCTGTGTTTGTGTATATGCTCTTCTGTATTTATTTTTCCAATTTCACATTTCAGTATGAGCTTCCACAAAAATGTGTGTTAACTTTAAAAGGATGACTGAGTAACTCATTACATTAGGGGTTTTCACAGATCCCCAGTGCCTCATTGAGGTTGAACTTGGCCATCTGTTCTGTCCACAGCGGAGCCTCAATCTCTTGGCATTAACACAAACCTCCTTCCTTTCTTTCTCTTTTCCTTTAAAGCGGCGTTTGAAATTTACAAGTTCAAAACAAAATCATCAAGCTTTTCATTACAAATAAGTGATAATAAAAAGTAGAGGAAAATTATGTAGCTTCCTTACACCATCATCTTTTCAGAGAAGCAACATATTGATAGATTTGATGTAATTCTTTTTTTTTTTTTAAGATTTCCTTTAAAGTAATCTCCACACCAGCCTGGGGCTCAAACTCACAACCTGGAGATCCAGAGTGTCGTGCCCCACCCGCCGAGCCAGCCAGGTGCCCGGTGCCACCCCTGACGACTAGACTAAAGTCAACAGCATTGCTGGCTATTTTCCCTCAAACAGCGGACTTGTTACAGAGATGTCAACTCATACTGGATTATGTTTCAAAAGTATAGTCAAGAGGTGTGGACAGGTGTGTGTTAAGTTTGGAGAGGGTTCAAAAAATAGTAGTGACGATGAATAAGGTTGGACACTGAGTCTGATAAGAAAGACTTGAGGTTGAGGGGCGCCTCAACCCTGGGTCCGTGGAGTGCCCAGGTCTTCCTCTCTGGGTTGTAGGTTCGAGCCCCACATTGGGTGTAGAGGTTACTTAAAAAATAAAATCTCAAAAAAAAAAAAAATTAGGGCAGAATCGACTTGCAGAAAAAGCATGAGAACAATTTAAAATATTTAAGATATTTTCTATATTGCTATATGACTATTGTAGAAAATTTGAAAGATCCTGAAAAGTATAAATGTAAAAAACTCTACTCACAAGCCAACTAAATCAAGGAAATCAAGGAAGTTTTTTAAAGGAGCTGGTGTGTGTGTGTGTGTGTGTGTGTGTGTGTGTGTATAATGCTGTGAAAGAACAAAATGGTGTGAGCTGACTACTCAGCAGGGTGATACAGGTTAGTTACAAGAAAAATATCTCCTATGATAAATATCTTTGGTTGTTTGATTTTTGTTGTTTGACATTGAGGTGTATGAAGTGTAAGTAAAGTGTGGCTAAAGTGTATGAAGTTATTCTTTTATTTTTTAATGTTTATTTATTTATTTTTGAGAGAGAGAGAGACAGAGCACGATCAGGGGAGGGGCAGAGAGAGAGGGAGACACAGAATCGGAAGCAGGCTCCAGGCTCTGAGCTATTAGCCCAGAGCCCGACGCGGGGCTCGAACTCACGGACCGTGAGATCGTGACCTGAGCTGAAGTCAGATGCTTAACTGACTGAGCCACCCAGGGGCCCCTGGATGAAATTATCTTTAAAAGAAGATAGTAAGTAGGATGATGTTTTACCTGAAACCTACAGAGACCTGATTAATTAAAATTTATATATATATATATATGTATGTACATATTTGGGAATCTCCATTATCAGCGATCTGGTCCTAGTTCAGTTACCAGTATATCTATAGAAAGACCATGTGCCTGAGTTAGTTTGGCTTTTTTCCGCCAAATCTTGCTGTTTCAATCTGCTTTGGGGTGGGGAGGGGTGATAAAGTTACAATTCTTTATTTTTTTGAGGTGTGACCGCAAAGTTCCCCGGCTTACGTGCTTCTGGCAAAGTTTGAAAGGACTTTACAGAGGTTTTTCCCTCTCTATGCTCTGCAACTGTATCGACTTTAGCAAGTGACTAATAAACAGAATGCAGTGTTCTGGCACTCAGCAGATCTGACGCCAAGGGAAGAGGGCAAGAATGTGTTAATAATTAAGCTGGCAAATGCATGCATTTCCTAGCAAGCCTGTTGTAAAAATACTCGCTTTCAGAGGTGATACATTATACCGAAGTTCAAAAAAGGTGATATGCTTCGTGTGCGTAATCCATCGCCCTGTAGGATGGATTTTTTTGAATTGTGTACGTTATCTATAGTTCTAGAATATATGTCAGTTTTAGACATTTTACCAGCTACAGCATTCGGCTGAAATGAGGAGGATAGCACGGATTCACACATTAAACTCAAAACTCAGACGTGTTTGGGTAATGTGTAGATGTGTACCAATGTATGCTAGTCACTTCTTTGAGAAATGATTTTAGAGTCAACTGGCAGGAGTAAAAATACAAAATGTTCGGTGGTTCAGTTAAAACTGAGCTAGTTATGGTGACCTGATGTCTAAAAAAAATGTTTTTATTTGTACAAGGTTAAAGTTTGTATAGATCATCATTTACAGTAGCTTTCTTGGACAATTTTTTTTCACCTGAATTCAGTTTAGAGTCCTGTAATAGTCCTATAAGAGACTGACAGATCGTGGGGCTTCAAGGGCCTTATAATATAATCAGGGAGGCAGAACAGCTAGAGAAAACGTAATTAATACTGTCAACCAGTGGATAGGGAGTGATGGAATGGAGATGGGATCAGTACATTCTAAGGACTTACTATTTGGGGCACCAAGTTATGTTTTAAGAGGACAATGAGCGGGGAAAAAGAGACCTTTGCGGGGGGCAGAAGGATGATACTGATGGTTTGTTTATTTATTTATTTATTTATTTATTTATTTATTTATTTATTTATTTTTGAGACAGAGACAGAGCATGAGCAGGGGAGGGGCAGGGAGAGGGGGAGACACAGAATCTGAAGCAGGCTCCAGGCTCTGAACTGTCAGCACACAGCCCGACGTGGGGCTTGAACCCACGGACTGTGAGATCATGACCTGAGCTGAAGTCGGACACTTAACCGACTGAGCCACCCAGGTGCCCCGATACTGATGTTTTGAGAAGAAACTAATTCTATGTAACTTAGGAAAACAGAAGCATAGAAAGACTGAAGTAAATATAGGTAGGATTTCTTCCCAGCAGGGCCTCCTTACCTGGGAAATTATTATGTCCAGTTTTTTCCTGAAGGATAGTCAGTTAGGGGTATATGTTTCTATCATGGGATGCCCACTCTGCAAACTATAGCTGATTGGATGATGGGTCAGCAGCTTGGAATCTATCAGGTTAGGAACAAAGTGTGTTCCCCAGACTTAGGTGCAGGTTACTCATTTCCAAGAGCTAGGATCCAATTTGGGGTCTCCTGTATCTTGCGTGGCTTTGCTGCTAAGCAGACCTGGGGGCTGGTGTGCCTGGCGAGCCCTATGCCCCCAGGTCCCATGTCCCAGCCCTATGCCCCAGCTACTCTAGCATTTCCTACCTTCTCCCCGTAATTAGAACAGAGATTCTGTTTGCTTCCAGTTTCCCAGGCTGTTTGATCTTCCACAGAAACGTTAGTATGCATCAGAAAAACCCAGAGGGCTTGTTTAAAACATGAGTTCCTGGGCTCCAGCTTCAGTTCTGATTCAGCGGGTCTGCAGTGGGGCTGGAAAGTTTGGGGCTCCCAGTGGGGCCGACGCTGCTGACGCAGGGAATACACTTCGAAACCACAGTCATCTGTCCGGACTATCTTCTACAATTCTCCCAATGGCCCTGTGAGAGAGGAATAATTACATTCTCCATTTTCTAGATGAGGAAACAGGTACTCAGATGTTGAAAGAAATGCACTTCAAAACGCATGGGTTGAAGGGGGCAGAGCTGAGGTCAGTTCACAGTAATCTGATTCCAGAAACAGTGTTCCTGACACAGCAGAGAAGCTGCCTCGCGGCCCGGCCCACGCTCTCGGAACCTTCCAGAATGAGGCAGCACCGTGCACCAATAGACTTTTGGATCTTGCCTGGCTCTTTGTAACCAGGTTTTGCGACTCCTATCATAAATCCTCGTTTTATGGTTCTGGTACCTGAGCCACATTTAATTCTGCTGCAGTTCCTGAGACGCTTTGCTAGGCGCCTTCCAGCTGCCTTCACCAAGCCTGCTTAGCGTCGTCCACATTTTCCTGGCCCTGCGTTTGCTCTGCCTGCTGCGTAGTTGCTGAGGTACTGACAACCCCGAGGTGTCCCGATTGCACGTCATGCATTGTGTTGGTTTGATTTGTTTGGAAAATGGAACAGACCCCTTCATCATCTGCAGCCTGTCACAGATGGGTCTGTGATTATGAAATGAAAACGAGTGAGAGCCCAAAAATATTAGTGTTCTTTGGCCGTATCCAGCAAGAGGGGGCTTGACTGATGGACAGAGCTATTTCGGTCTATAAAACCAACCCTTTTAACAAAGACAGATCCCTCAGACCATCATTCTTAGGTTGGCACCATAGTCCCTGGAGATTATTTATTTATTGTCCTTGCTTGGGTTTCTAGATGCAACAGATTACCTGAGTTTAGATCTGGATTTGGTTTTCTCAGTGTTTTTGTTGCTTCTGAGTTGTGAATGACTGAATGGCTATCTACTTTGGGAAGGTCTGTTTGGCTAATAGAATTAGCCCGGATGGTGGCCCATATAGGACTTTCTTTCCTCAAAGTAAGTGACTGTATTGACTTTCTATTTTAATTTTTTTTTTTTTTTTGATATTTATTTACTTTTGAGAGAGAGAGAGAGAAAGAGAGTATGAGCAGGGGAGGGGCAGAGAGAAGGGGACACAGAACCCAAAGCAGGCTCCAGGCTCTGAGCTGTCAGCAGAGAGCCATGCGGGGCTCAAACTCACAAAGTGTGAGATCATGACCTGAGCTGAAGCCAGACACTCAACTGACTGAACCCCCCAGGTGCCCCTTGACTTTCTGCTTTCTAAGTGCTAATCTTTTGACTGTGTCATCATAAATCAGTTCTCTAGAACCTGATTTGTTATTGCAAACCTACTACATTGAGAACCAGATGCAATTCTCAGTGATCACCCCATCCAGAAATCTGCAACCCCCGTTAAGAAACACCTCTCTGTCTCTGGCTGCATGCCTCAACCCTGTTTGTACATGAGAGTTATCTGGGAAGTTGGTTTGTTGTTTTTGTTTAAATATGGATGCCTCGGCCTCAGCCTAGGAAATTCTGGGGTGCGATCTGGACATTGCTAAAGCTCTCAAGGTTTCTAATGTGTAGACAGGGTTGGAGAAACACACATGTAGAAGATCACGACTGCCTTGTCTGAAAATGGTAGTGGTGCTTAGTAATGGTTCTGGTAAAATTTTGGTTAGAAAACTTGTAAGCACATTTTATGTTTACTGTTTCTTCTTCTTTTTTTTTTTTTTTTCCTGGAGAGGGCCTTGATTGATGCATGTGTGTGTGTGTGTGTGTGTGTGTGTGTGAGAGAGAGAGAGAGAGAGAGAGAGAGAGAGAGAGAGAGAGAAAACAACTCAATAGTTTTGTGATACTGTAGTTAAAAAAAAAATGTACTTTTAGTTTGAACCCTAGATCCTAGAAAAATGGGCAGCACTCATGACTCTCTATCGCCACCTGGTGTCAGAAACTAATAGTCTACAGAAAATAAAGTAATAGGAAGAGACGATTTTAAATCTCAACAAAGTAGCAATGTCGGCCACAGAGCTGACAAGTGTTTACACGTGTCCTGTCTGGCTGGGGTTAACAGAAATCCACAAGCCAGGCCGAGTATTGATCATCCCCTTTTCTGATCTTGTTCCAAGACTAATTTTTATTTTACTTTTGAGCTTAAAGCTGTCAACTCGGTAAAATAGGAAATGGTCTTCTCTTCCCCATTGTAAGTTTTCCTTTCTGCACGAAGCATTTTTGAAGTTTGGCTGAAGTCAGTTGGCAATGATCTGGAGGGATTTGGATTAGGTAAGAGTAACTGTCCTTTTCAGTTATTAAAAAGTGATTGCAATAACCAGATGCTAAAACATGCATTAAATATTATTAACTTCAAAATTATCTGTTTCCAGTGATCGCTTACCTGTTACCAGTTACCAGGTTACTTAACAGTAATGATACCACCAGTCGTGGTTACTTAATAATTATCCACCAGGGGAGGCAGTATTGGAAAGGCAGAAATGGCCATATTTGAATGCTTATATATTCAGTTCACAGGCTGTGTGACTTTAATTGAATAATTTAAACATCCTGAGTTGCTCTGAATGTCAAATGGGGAGACTGCTTATATGAACTACATAGCCAATGCCTAGCCCGTGGTAAATGGTGAATGAATCCATTACTACTGCTATAAGTAATGGAAGTTGCCCACATTTGGGATGTGGATTTGACAGGCAACATGAGCATCTAAACAATTTATATTTTGCCTGGGTTATTTTGTTATATATGATTACCTAAGAGCATAGGCTTTGAAGCTAGGCCGCTGTGTCCAGATCCCGGCTGCTCTGTGCCTCAGTGGTTTTTTATTTCATCTGTAAAATGGGTGTACTAATTATACTTGCCTCACTGTGTACTTATGGCTATTAAATGAGCTATTATACATCAGATTGCTTAAACGGGGCCTCGTACATGGAACGTTTTCAGTACATGTTAGCTTTTGTTGTCATTTTTCCTACAGTTCTTACTACTTACAAGGTAATGTGTTAGGTTCCAAGACACTGACATTGTTTCAACTTGTAAATAGTTTAGTAATATAGTACAGAGGGAAGATACTGGAAACATTAAATTGAATTTAAGTGTACGAACAAAAATAAGCAAGACAATTTAACTGCATTCCAATTTAACTTTATTTTGACAAGAGTTTGGGCAGTCTTGCATTAGTTTATGGTGCCCTGCTTTTAGATATGACACATGGCGGGGGGGGTGCCTGGGTGGCTCAATATGTTAAGCATCTGACTTCGGCTCAGGTCATGATCTCATGGTTCATCAGTTCAAGCCCCGCATTGGGCTCTGTGCTGACCGCTCAGAGCCTGGAGCCTGCTTTGGATTCTGTGTCTCCCTCTCTCTCTGCCCCTCCCCGACTTGAGCTCGCTTGTGCGTTCTCTGTCTCTCTCTCGACACAGGGGTCTCACACTGAGGCCACTTTTTGGGGGTCTGCCTCTGCCACCATTTCTTTCTGTCGCTCCCTGTCCCACATTATCTGCTGATGAATGGTTTTACGCATAGTGGAGGGAGAATAAGACTGATAGCTTTCTGGAGAAAGGGATATTTAGGCCATGAGAAACTCATAATTATGCATCAGTAGTCTCCTTCTCATGGTTGACATTTAATACACAGTGACTAACAATCTAGAAAACCATTTAATATTTAATTAATCTCTATTAGTTTTCAAATTCTCTTAAGATCAGTCTCAATCATTGTTGCATGTTGTTGATACACTCAGAAAACATTTCCTTGCCTAATGGGACCTCCTTCAAATATGTGACCTTTAAATTTGTATATTCACCTAATTAAAACAAAGCATGCATAAAATTGTCTGCTTACAGGTTCCAATTTAAAAATCTGTGCTAAGTGAATAAAGGCAGGAATTTCACTTAAGATCGTGGGCACAATGTTTTGTAATAATCTTCACATGTTCTCGAACACAGGAACACCATAATCAAAGAACTGGTAAGTGGAAAGGAAATGTTCCTGTTGAATGCATTCCACTACCTTTGATCAAAACAGCACTCATAGTTTCCAGAGTCCGCTCACTGTCTTCAGGGAGGATTTTCGTGGATCATCCCAGAAGCGTGGTCAGTTCGGGGCCTTGAGGATTCAGTCACCAAATAAGAATTTGTGCTTTTTAAAAAAAAATTTTTTTTAACGTTTATTTATTTTTGAGACAGAGAGAGACAGAGCATGAACGGGGGAGGGTCAGAGAGAGAGGGAGACACAGAATCCGAAGCAGGCTCTAGGCTCTGAGCGGTCAGCACAGAGCCCGACGCGGGGCTCGAACTCATGGACCGCGAGATCGTGACCTGACTGAAGTCGGATGCTCAACCAACTGAGCCACCCAGGCGCCCCAGAGTTTGTGCTTATTAACTCTTCCTCTTCTTGGCATCCAGTAGGTCATTGTCACTATGCCTAGTCCGAGGGAAGACACATGTAGAGGTTCATGAATGCAGAAAATAACCTTTTCTTTCCTTGCCTTGGACACAAAAATATTAAAATATGAAAAGCTACATACTCCCATCATGAGCTAAAGCCTGGAACTTGTATTTTTTACATGACTGAAATAGATGAAAAAGGAAACTGGGTATTATATTCTAATGGTAAGATAGCTGCTATTATTTTCAAAGTACCTTCATATCTCTATGACTTCATCCTCCTAAGCGTATGTTAGCAAAGAGCTCTTTAATTTTTTTTTAATGTTTATCTACTTCTTGAGAGAGACAGAGACAGAATGCGAGTGGGTTAGGGGCAGAGAGAGAGGGAGACACAGATCCCGAGTAGCATTCAGGCTCCGAGCTGTCAGCACAGAGCCCAACGTGGGGCTTGAACTCATGAGCCGTGAGATCATGACCTGAGCTGAAGTTGGACGCCTAACCAACTGAACCACTCAGGTGCCCCAGCAAAGAGCTCTTTAAACCTCAGTGCTATATTTTTGTCCTATAAAGCAGTCAAAGAACGTTGTGACAGTTATTCATGCGTGCACTGTAAGAAATAGTAACGTAGACAATGCATTAGTTAAAAGTTCATTGTTAATGATATTTTAAAGGTGATAGTGTATTACGTTGTACAAATGTCTCGTGCAAAATGACCCAGGGGTGGGTTGCTTACTTCTTACCACTTGACTAATGGGTATATTTTTTTTATATCAGATGTTATGCTTCTTATTTCATCCAGATAAGTAGATGTTCAGAGCTAAATATAACGCTCACAGTGCTTACGTTAGCCTAGATATTTGCTTCTGGTTGATTTAAGAACATGTTAAGTTTTGGAGCACCTGGGTGGTTCAGTCGGTTAAACGTCTGCCTCTTGATTTCAGCTCAGGTCATGACCCCAAGGTCGTGGGATCGAGCCCCGCATCTCACTCTTGCCCCGACAGTGTGCAGTCAGCTTGGGATTCTCTCTTTCTCTCTCTCTGACCCTCCCCCCACTCTCTCAAGATAAGTAAACATTTTAAGTTTTTATTTCTATTTTAGCAGTTCTACTCTATGGGTTTTAGAAAGTGGAGGAGGGGAGGAGGAGGGGACAAACCGTCACCTCTAATTCTCCTGGAAGCAGAGGTAAATAATAGAATGGAACTATTGCTTAGAACGGCCGCAGTGGTCGTATGTGTAGGACAGCAAACATCTTGGGGAGGTTTATGTAATGCAAGCTGACACACACAAAAACTTCTTGCCAAGAGACTGAATTATATTAGAAAAACATGTGTTTTCACCCATCTTTCCCACTCTACCCAGGAAAATAAATTAATTTGTGACCAATCAAAAGAGCTGAAATAAACAGTGGTTCTCAATTCTCATTTTTCCATTGGTCTCCAGACCGACTGGCATATAGTGTGAGACCTTAATTATCTTCCCTTTGAAGTGAATCATTTATAATGAGCATAAGAATCAGTTGTCCTGTGAAGAAATAATCTAAAGAGTGGGTTAGATCTTCAGCACATTCCACAGAGTCTCGCCCTTCTTGACTCTGCTGTATTAAGTAGATATTCATTAATTATAGAAATGTTCAAATATATCGACCCTAGTTATCACGAATTCTGGATTCTTAGGCTTTAGAAATGGAAAATATTTTAGCAATATTGTTGTCTGGCAGATACTTAGAAAAGCGAGGAGACTTACCTGTCCTTCTTCACGTTTGTGACTCAGACCCTCTTGAACTTCTAGTCCAGCGCCCTGGGATAGCACAGTGGTTGAATGTGGGCTCCAGGGCAAACTGTGTCCTGTCCTCGAGCTTTAGTTTCCTCATCTGTGAAATGGAGGCATCACATCTACGTTACGGGGCTATAATGAGATAACGTATGGAAACTGCTTTGGACATAACTGGCATAGGGTAAGCACAAAATAAGTTTCTTAATATTTAAAAAAACCACATTTCTGATATCTTGTCCTAAGGTCAGAAATTACAGCAGGCCGTTCGCTCTCTGCGGTCAGATGAGCGCAGGTCCCTGGAGCACGGATTTCTTGTTCTGGATTAATAATTTGATATCTTGAAGGCAACAAGGACAGGTACTTCCGTATTATTTATGAACTATTTTGAGAAAAGCAAAGATGAAATACCTCCATTATGCTACCTTGATTTCTCACACTCCAGGTGGATAAGCCAAAACAGGTTCAAAATCCACCCCGATATTTTGACACGAAAAATAAATAATTATTACGACTGTCCCGGAAAGTATTTTACCTGGCAGGTGTAATGCTGCTGGGTCTCCCATCTCTTCAACTATAAAATAAAGAAGCTGGTCAGCCAAGGTCCTCCTGTTCAGTTCTCAGACTGAGGTGTTCTAGTCAGATGGTTGGGTGAGAATGATTTCTCCCAGGAATCTGGCCTCACACCTCCTGGCATGCTCCCATCTACTGTTTCAAGTCAATAGCGATAATACCTTTTACAACTCAGCAGTGGCCTGGGACGTGCTTTCTACGTCACGCAGCCAGGGTAGGATTTGAACTTCAGCCCTAAGGAGGGAGTGAGACAGTCGCTGCATTGCACACTCAGTGTGCAAGAGGTATCGGGACTCACGAGAGCCGGGAACAGCTGTAGTCGTTGGGATTCTTGACACTTGCCTGACTATTGGGGTGAAGAAGCCAATCACCCCCCTCCGTCTCTCTTTTCCTGTCTCTCCTCTGCCCAGCCTCCAGCCCATAAGCCTGGTCAGATAGTCCACACTTCTAGGACGTCAGCCCCTTGTATACCAGAACTACATAGAGCGTAGTTACCCTGAGAGTTACGTGAACTGAGGACATGTTGTGTCGCAGATGCTCTGTGAACACTTTACACACATTATAGGGCAGTCTCATGTTCCCTGCGGTAAATGAGCATGTGACCCAGCTCGTCACAGGCACCTCTGTTTGACCCTACTGTCCTAAAATCATCAATGATTGTGCCCCCCTTTTATTCTCCAAAATGATCCAGTTAGAAAAACAGTGTTATGGCCAGTGTGCATATATATCGTATCGGTTTCCTAGGCGTGTCCTAACAGATGAGCACAGACCTGGGACTTAAACCAGCAGACGCCTTTTCTCTCACGGTTCTGGAAGCCGGAAGTCTGAAATCAAGGTGTCAGGGTGAAGCGGGACCATGCTTTCCCAGACGCAGAGGGAAGGACTGTTCCTCACCTCTTCCAGCTTCTGGCGGTGCCTGGATTTGTGGTAGCGTCACTGTCTTCACACGGTCTTCGTCTCTGTGTCTCTGCCCTTGTCTTTGTCTCTTATAAGGACACTTGCCTTGGACTTAGGGCCCACCCGAGTCCAAAATGATCTTATTTCAAGATCCTTACCTTAATTATATTGCAAAGACCCTTATTCCAAATTAAGTCACCTTCTGAGGTTTTGGGTGGACATATCTTTTGCGGACTAAAATTCAACCCTCTACATAGACACACACAATATATATACATATATATATATATATGTATGTACATATGTATGTATGCATATAGATGTACACATGTATATGTATATATGTGTATATATACATATAGGATTATAATGACATCATATAAACATATATGATAAATATATATCGTATCATAATATATATTTTATAAGCGAATTAAAAACCTGTTACATACCTATACATTCATAATAGATTTTTAGTTAGCATGTAAAAAGAAAATAATGTCCCTAAATTACCTATAAAGCATAGCCTGCATAATATTATGTGTACATCTCTCTAGTGTAATGTTTAGTCACATTAAGGTTTGAAATTGCCTGGTGAAACTAAAAGAAAGATAATAAAGAAAAGTGTTAGAAACGTAGAAAATTTAAATAATTTATTTTGCCTGTCAGGGAATGATCAAATTCGAGGTGCTGAATGGGAGAAGTTTGGAGAATTAAAATGACTCTTTCTTGTCTCCAGGGTATACTGTTATAATAAGCCTTTTTAAGCTTAATACACATTAATAAATTCTTGTTAGGAGACTTAAGTAAAACAGATCATTCTTTCTCAGTTGGGTCTCATTTAAGCCTCATTCTGCTTCATCAGCTCTCCTTACGTCACAGAAAAGAAATGTTTGGCTCAGAGATGTTAAGTGTTCAGTCAGAGTGCACATCTAGAAAGCTGCAGACGATCCTGGTCCTCTTGGCAAAACAGATCTTCTGGAATATAATGTCGTGGATAATAATTAATAATTAGATCATCATATTAGATACAATAACTATATATAACACAGATACAACATAGCAATATAGGTATAATGACAGGAGATTATATAGATATAGATATCTATATATATAGATATCTATATCTATATAAAATTATATTTTATATATATATAGATTATCTATATATATATATATAGATCTATATATATATATTATCTATATATATCTATATATAGATATCTATATCTATATAAAATTAGACTTTCAATAACAAAAGCAGTGACTTTAAAATTAGTTTACATGTTTAAAAAGCAATGTACATTCATGGTTTTGAAAAAGTGGAACTATCTCTAAAGTTGTAAAGGAGAAAGTAATTCTTCTAGGTTCCCAGTTTGTCTAAAAAAAGCACAATGATTCTTGCACATTAGACTTTTTCTGTGCATATATAAACACATAATGTAAAATACAAATACCCTTTTAATTTTACACAAATGAGATCAAACTTGGCATAATGTTCTGTAATTGATTGTACTTGATAATGACATGGCCTGCCTGATCTCCCTTATTCTTAGCAGCTGTCACCTACCATGCCTGTGTATGGATTTCTGAAAGTAACGGATTTTGATGGCTTTTATAAACAGTGCTTCAAACTGTGTATTGGTGCACATGTCTTTGAAAATGTGTGTCGGGCGCCTGGGTGGCTCAGTCTGTTGAGCGACCGACTTCAGCTCAGGTCATGATTTCACAGTCTGTGAGTTCGAGCCCCACATCAGGCTCTGTGCTGACAGCTCAGAGCCTGGAGCCTGCTTCGGATTCTGTGTCTCCCTCTCTTTCTGTCCCTCCCCCTGTCATGCTCTGTCTCTCTCTGTCTCAGAAATAAATAAACATTAAAAAAAATTTTTTTAAAGAAATCCTTTGTGAAGGATTTTGTGAAAGGCATGCTTATTTTGAACACTGAAATATTGAAAGACTGTCAAAGGATATGATATAATTTTGAAGCAAAAAAAATCAATTGTTGAGTATTTACAATTGTTATAAATTCTTTCTCATATCGGACCTGAATCAGTGCTATTGTAAATTCCAACTACTGGTCCTGTTTATGCCCTTTGGAAGAGCAAAACATAAGCATTTTCCTTCATCAATGTAACATACGTTCAAATAGTTTTTAAAAGCTCCATCTAAATATTTTCCTTTGCATGTAAAACATTTTCAGTTATTACAGCTAGTCGTCTTTGAAATAGTTTCCAGAACCTTTCCCTTCCTGCCCATAATCCTCTTCAGTTTATTATTGTCTTTGCTTTAACTTTTTTTTTTTTTTTACTTTAACTTTTATACTAAACCTTGCCTTTCTTTTAAGTGTGAGGCTTTCTCCAAGTACAGTCTTGTGGAAAACAACTAGAGACCCCACTTAGGATTCATGTGGTACAAGAAACAGCCCCCCTGTGTCCTCACCTCATCTGTCAACAAGATGCTGTTTCATTTGATGGATTTGTTATTTGTTGAATTGGAATGAATTGAAGATACTTTCTGTCATGGCCCAGACACATCTTTGTCTTACTTAGTATGAGATGAAACTGAGATAATTTTAGACAGAAATTGTTAATGAGTATATGCTACATTTTAATAACATTTTTTTCTAAAATGGTCACAGACCCCATTTAGCAGTTGGTTCTAGTATTTCTCGGGTAAAAACATTGTTCTTGCTTCTCCATAGTTTCCATAATTTATCTGTTCCCTTTTCAGAAGATTAGAAAATTTTCCTCCATTTTTCTCCACTGTTTCTCAAAGATTTCTCCAAGATTACCAAGATCTCCAAGACCGTATCAAGCAAGTACCCTGAGATGAACTAATTTGGACTCTACCCTCAATGTTTTGGGGGTGACTAGGCATTCTATCATTTTTTCTGCTAACGTGGCTTTCAGTGACCTCTGAATGATGTTTTCTAAACCCTTTTGGATTTGAGGATCCTTCTCTTGAGTAGCCAGAAAGTTCTGTCATTCACTCCCCCCCCACCCCCCCCACCCCCCAACCTCTTTTGTATACTAATATATACCACCTTCTGGAGGGGAGTTGGCTCCTACGGTTACAGTATGAGTTTATTTGAATTTTTTAAATTCTGCTTTTATAAAATCTAGGACTTCATAGAATCATGGTAGTGTTCCCATCAAGAAGGTTACACATTCTTCATATGACACATCTGACTAAAATCAGAAATTCCTGATGAACCCCTATGTTCCTGATTATTCAGCTGGATCAGGGGGACTCATTATGGCCTCCACAGTGTCAGCTGAGTATTTCAAGAGTTTCCTCACATTTGACCTGTGATTCTTTAGGGAAAAAAAATATTGGGGACAAAAATATAGTTATCTCTCCCCATGTCCAAAGATTGTACAGCTCTTGTAGCATGAGGGAGATTCCCTCTGCTTACTCTGTGGATTATAAATGACTAGCACTCCTAAATAGAAATAGACAAGATGTCCATGATGTGAGAAGATGCACCGGTTGAACTAAAACCACAGGAAACAGAGAGGCAGTGGTATGTTAGAGGTGTTGGGGACTTTCTACATCTGTTGTATGACCTTGTGAACCCCTTGGAAGCACTGTTTCAGACTTTACCACCCGACTCTGCAAACTTCAGAGAAGAGTGAAAATAACCAGGTTCTGGGGTATCTGAAGGGGTTAGCTAGACCTAGCCCCCTGTAAGCGTTCAATTTTGACATCTCGTTTTCATCTTGAGAAGGGATGCAGTTTTACTTTATATATTATGGTATTTTTGTTGTTTTCATATTTTTGAGAAGTCTAATCAAGCCCTTGCGTTTCCCTTTTGAGCCTCTTGATAAAAGTCATACTCCTTGGGGTGCCTGGGTGGCTCAGTCGGTTTAAGTGTCTGACTTTGGCTCAGGTCATGATTTCGCATCAGGCTCTGTGCTGATGCCTCGCAGCCTGGAGCCTGCTTCGGATTCTGTGTCTCCCCCTCGCTCCCCCTGCTCATGCTCTGCCTCTCTCTGTTTCTAAAAAATAAATAAGTGTTAAAAAAAAAATTTAAAAGTCATACTCCGGGAAACTGTTCCATGCTTTTAGAACAGATTTATTAATGTATAATCAACAGAAAACTGCACCCATTTTAAGTGTAGAGTTTGATGGTTTGACTTATGTACGTATTTGCGAAACCATCCTCACAGTCAATATAGTCGATATGTCCATCACTCAGGAATGTCCATGTGCCCTTCGTAATCCCTCCCTTCCGCCCTTGGGCACCTCTCCCCACAAGCAACCACTGTTCCACTTTCCGTCACCTTGGATTAGTCAGTATTTCTAGAGTCATATATAAGTAGAAGCAAACGGTATGTGCTCTTTTCTTCTTTTTCACCCTACATGATGATTTTGAGATTCACCCATGTTACAGCATGAAGAGTTCATTCCTTTTTGTTGCTGAGTATTATTCCACTGTATGGATATACCATATAGTAGAGTGATACACATTCTAAGGATAGACATTTGGGTTACAGTTTGGGGATATTATGAATAAAGCTTCTGTGAACACGCATGTGCAAGTCTTTATATGAAGATGTTTCATATTTATACTGTGACTTTGTAGCAACCAGCATACACATACCTTGATGAGAATCATGGCCTTAAGATACTCCCTAGGATGTACTTCCTACAGGATGGGCTTTGCACATGGGCTGTGCTCAGTCATATATTTTTAAATGGATAAATAAATGAATGAGGACTTTGGGAAAAAACAGAAATGTGCATCATGCAGTGAAAAGGACCCTTGATGAAGTCAGGACATTTTAACGCTAACTTCGATCTCACCATGTAATAGTAAGCAAGTTACTCAATGTCTTACACCTTAGCTCACTCACCTGTAGAAACAAGATAACATGATCCTTTTGGCACAATACTAAAGTCCTCAAATCTCTGAAAAGTAAAAGGTTTTTGATACTCATTTGGTGGTGGAACTTGACCAAATCTGGACTGATTTATGTGCAGAATCAGTCATGAAGTGATGAGAACTTATTATAGTTTTATTTATCCCATTCAGCATAAGTGTTCTGATATGTTGCTGAAAACATACGAATGAAGTTGATTATGGGAACCTGCGTCGGGTGCCATTGGTGTGTCACATAATGTACATCTTCTGCATTGTATTTTTCCTGTGTAGGGATTGTGAACTCTCCACCCATCTGTATTGGAATTATATTTGGTTTCGGTTGACAGAAAACACACACAAAAATGGCTCAAATGAGTTTATGTCTCTCTCCTGCAAAAGGCCAGAAAGTAAGCAGTTCTGACCTTTTATGGTGGCTGCATGATGTCAGGAGTCAAGGCTGCTTCTATCTCATGACTCTGTCTTACATGATGTATTTTTAATTTTTTTTTAATATTTATTTATTTTTGAGAGAGACAGAGACAGAATGCGAGTGGGTTAGGGGTAGAGAGAGAGGGAGACACAGAATCCAAAGCAGGCTCGAGGCTCCGAGCTATCAGTGCAGAGCCCAACACGGGGCTCAAACTCACGAGCTGTGAGATCATGACCTGAGCCCAAGTCGGTCGCTCAACCCAGCCTGAGCCACCCAGCCGCCCCTGTCTTATGAGATTTCTGATCCCAAGGTCATGATGGATCAAAGATAAGATGGCTGCTTGAGCACTAGCCATTCCATTTGCTGTTCAGTCAGCAAGAAGAAAGGGGAGGAGATGACTAGATCGTGGCATTCAAGGACACTTCCCAGAAAGCGTACACACTACATTGGTCAGGCCTTAGGTGCCTGTGCATATCTGACTCAAAGGAATACAGGAAATGGGGTCTTCATTTTAGACTGCAGTAAGTCCAGCTAAAAATGGAAGGTCCCGTTATGACAGGAGAAGAGAATAAATATGGCGGATAGGGTAGTCTTTGCACCACGGCCCTTCTACCTTGTTGGGCAGCTGTGGTCATAGTGAGAGATAATGGACATGAAAACACGTTGAATCAAAAACTGCAAAACTATAGGTTTGATAACAAGGATCTTAAATAGGGGATTTTTAAATTCTTAGAGGATTGGGGCGCCTGGGTGGCTCAGTCGGTTAAGCATCTGACTTCGGCTCAGGTCATGATCTCGCGGTCTGTGAGTTTGAGCCCCGCGTCAGGCTGTGTGCTGACAGCTCAGAGCCTGGAGCCTGCTTCTGATTCTGTGTCTCCCTCTCTCTCTCTGCCCCTCCCCCACTCATGCCCTGTCTCTCTCTGTCTCAAAAATAAATAAATGTTACAAAAAATTTTTAAAATTCTTACAGGGTTTTGATATGCCACTTTGGTGGCTTCTCAGCATATTATTGGAAATATGTTGTAAATGATGGGTGAATGCCAATTTCTACTATTACTCAAAGACTTTCTCAATTATTATTTCCATCTACCAGGAAATCTAGTAGTTTCCTTTTTTTTTTTTTTTTTTAATGACACTTGAACTTTTTGCCTGTTTCCAGAAAGCTATAACACAAAGTTGAAACAGCTGTAACTTCAAACATAGTTTTGTTCCTTTTTTTTTCCCCCTCTACATTTTTCTGGATCTTTTTTTCGAACTGTGAGCCTGGTTACAACTCTGTGGCTAGTAAATCTCATTCTCGCCTACTTGTGCAGATTCAATTATTTTTTAAATATCTCTTATATTTTCACAGGATGATTCTTCAGTTCTTGTGGCTGAATTGAAACAATGAAAGGCACAAGGCAATGTAATCTAGGAAGAATAGAAGAGGAAGAACTAAATCCAGTCCTAGGTAGGTAATTGGTGGGAGGTCCATTTCTGCAAGGTGGGTATGATTGTGATAAATGGGTAATCATCCTGGACGCATTTCCATCCCTCCCCACGCAGTGAGGAGGTGGCGTTCTGCTTCTCTGCCTCTACCTGATTACATGAGTTTAATTTAAGGGGCAGGGATTAAGGTATCTAACTTGTTGTGTTCAAGCCACATTTTCCAGTTCTATCTTGACTCCAGTAAAGGTGATATCACATTTTACTCCCCATTGAGTGCTGTACCTCTTAACAAACTAGCTTAGAATTTGAAGAGGGGGGATGGGGTGACTTAGGCCCAAATCCCTAGCAGTAAGTCAACAGCAATTATCTGATAAATGGATGAATGAAATTTAAATGTGAAATTGAAATCGGTTGACTGAATAAGTAAACCAGAGTGATAGGAAATGATGGGAAAGTTAAACTGCAGATGTGTGGTGAGTGTTTGTAGGTTCCAAAAAATGCTATCTGAGCTGTGTGTCAGAAAAGTAAGGGTATTTCTGCTCCACTGAGGAGAGAGCAGTTGGCTTTGTGTAAATATTGGCATGCAGTGTCCTGATGAGTCTCTTTTAGGAGAGAGTGAGCTGGTGGCTGGTATGTTAGGAGAAGCTCTGTAATTCGATGCACAGGAGTATTCCCAGGACTTGAGCATCTCTAGGATAGCACACACTTAGCAGCCTTCTAGGCTCCACGACGAATCTGTATCTTCTTTTATAATAATGCTGGTAAGTGTTTATCTTGGTTTAAAAAATTTAAGAGATAAATGCAAGCTGGGGTTGATTCCACACAACAAACATGCCATTAGCAGAGCCCCAACGGGGATAAACTCTGGACGGTTCTTAGGAAGCATCATTGCTGTGGGATCGTGTCCAAGGGCTATCAGTGACCGTATGTGTGTTTTCAGCACGATTTACCCCCTCGACGTCACTTTCTTCCACCGAGAGCTCGTCACTCGGGACAAAATGAGCCTTTTGCTAATGGGTTTGGGGAACTCAGCCTTGGTGGCTCCACAATGTCCGCACAGCTGCTCTGCTTAGAAAAGAAGAAAGGCTCTGGGTTGGTGCCTTTATTTTATTCTCCATATTACTACTTTCCACCCACTGAAAGGGAAATATACCATTTCAGTTTTCCCTTTGGTTTTCATCATGAACAGACACATTCAGAACTTTTACCAAGGCCAGTCCTTGACAGTGTGGTGCTCCAGCTGGTTTCTATTCTAGCTCCTAGGTGGCCCTGTTGAAATACAAGTTTTCTCTTCAGACGCATAGATATTTGGTCGGAAAGTGGAAGTAAATCGAAGGGCTTCTAGTTTGCCTGAGTAAGTCGGTATTAATTTAAAACATTAGAAACTTACAACTCCATCCATCAGACTACAGAAGGAAAATAAGCTTAATGTATTTTCGACCCAGAATTTCCTAAATTTTCTCTTAGAGACTTTAGAGATAATCTAATGAATGTCTTTATCCTCCAGGCAAGGAAACTAGGTTGCAGGGATGTTAAACCATATGCTTAATGTCATAGGGTTCTCTAGCATCAGAACTAAGATTCGAACTGGCTCTCTGACAGTCCAGCCCAAGACTCCTTCCTTCATGCTGTGCTCTTGTCTTTAAAAACAAATAGCGTGATTGCTCCTTGAAAGTCGACTGGCCGATGCAAATAAGGAAGTCTGTTATGCTAAATGTCACTCCAGGTTGTGCTGTTAGAGGTGAAGGGGCATCTCTCAGATTGTGACTGTTCCTGGGGTCCAGGAAGCAAGCTTTTTCACTGTCTTTCTAAATACCCTTCCTATGCAGTGGGTCCCCAGCTTCTTTCCGGGGAAGCCTCCTTTTCGCCACAGAAGAGGTGGTCATAAAGATGTTAGTAAAAATGAATAAGCCAGTCAAGTCGCCGAATGTTTGTGAACCTTGCTTTTATCAGCAACAACAACAGTAAAGTTTGTCTTGTAGAAGGGACCTCCCTCATCTTCTCCGATCTCAGAGCTGATACAGGCTCAAGTTGCCGGTGCAAACCTGTGTCCTTTCTTCCAAAGATAATAAGTAACAGACCCTCGCAGTGTCTGCTGGAAGGAGGAGAAAAGCGGCTGTCTGCCTTTGTTCCCCGGGGAGGGGGGGTTATTGTGAGTAAGCAGGCAGGCTGTGTGCGGCCGCCCCGCTCACAATGGCACATGCTAGTGACAAGAGACACAGCATCGGGGCTGTGGCTCCTGAGTGGCTGCAACTATCGATACAAGTTGTGTTTTTATTAGGACTTCAGTCAGGTCGCCGCATTCCAAATGGTAATGAGTCCCATACAAGCGTGGCCGGCGTGCCCCCCTCGCCCCAACTGCACGGGATGTGAGAGCAAGGCGCGCGTTGGAAAGCAAGTCCCTGTCCTTTCGATGGCTCCTATGGTCTTCTTTCTTAGGTTAGCCTGACACTGGACTAGAGTCATTGGAAGGAAAAGCAACCTTTAGTCTTAATTGCTGATGGGCAGCGAGCATCGTAACATCCACAGATGAGGTTGATGCGGAGTGTCTTTCATTCCCTGTGCAGAGCTTTGCAGTCTAGCGTGTTTAAATTCTGTGCATGTGTGGGTATGCCTGTGTGTGCGCGGGTGTGTGCGCACGTGCGTGTGTGTGCACGTGAGCACACTCGTGTGTGTGCACACATGAGTGTGTGTGTGTGTGTGTGTGTGTGTCTTCGGGGGTGTGCGTGCACCTGTGTGTGTGTGGGGGCGTGTGTCCATGTGCATGTGTGTGTGTGCATCTGTGTGCAGGCATGTGTGCATGTGCATGTGTGTGCACGTGTGTACAGGTGTGTGGGTGCATGTGCGGGCATGTGTGGGCATGTGTGTGTGTGTGTATACACTTGCACCTGTACAAAACAGAAAGGCAGTGAGATTAGAGTTTTAAACTAGCAGGAAATTTAAATGCACCCTAATCAACAATTCCATTTTACAGTTATAGAAATTGAGACATAGTATTAAGGGTTCGTGTGTTGGTGTCAGAAAAGAACAAAAGTCCAAATTCTGTTGGTTTTTCATTCCCGTGTGTTGGGCTAGATTTCAAATTATGTGAAAGTTTACAAAACAAATTTTTCAAATGCAATGATAATGGGAAAACGTGTTCATATCCATAAAATAGCTTGAATTATACTCTGAATCATCAAGAGATGTATTGGATTTTAATACAGTATTAATGTGAAATGTATTTTGTGGGATTTAAAATTGTGATCTTTTAAAAATTTCTCTCAACTGATGAGAATTTTTTTTTAAATTTTTTTTTTCCTTAAAACTTAGTCTTAACTTTTGTTGTTCTCCATTTTCCCTCTGTGCTTCAGAAAAACTTTAAAACTACAACAAGAAAAATGACTATTAAGGAAAACTCAGTAGTTTCCAAATTATGAAGTCTCCATTAATTTTAGGTGTATAAATAGCTCATAAACATCATTTTTTCATGCAAAATAATGTTTTATTTGTGATCTTTAAAACGTAATTGCTATAAGCTTAGAATAATTGAGTAACTTTTCCACTCTACCCCATTAAATACACATTAACTTCACAATATGGTGACGAATCTGGTGATGATTTGGATAGGAAGAAGGTATTCTTTAGATGAGCTTGTGTTTTGAAGACTGTTAGGAAAAGGAATAAAAAGTCAATATAGTGGCACTTCTGGTTTCCATTTTTGGCCCCGCCACAGAAAACATGGATGTAGTAAGAAATTTGGGGGGGTTGGGAGGGGGCAGAGAAAGTTCCAGGGAGAGGGAAGGGGAGCTCGTAGTCGTCAGCTAAAAAAAGAGAAGAAGAAAAGTGATTTTTTAAGGGAAAAAAAAATTTAAATACAATAAAAGTTCCAGATTAAAAATGATTAATTCTTACTTTCAATTGTAAGAATACAGGTACTAGCTGCAGAGCCTTTGTTGTTGACCGCTTTACACGTATATTCTCCTTCATCTTCTGGGAAAGTTTCTGGTAAATAAAGGCAGTAAGTTTCTCCTCTTTCAATATATTGACAGTCTTCTCCATCTGGCAGTATTTCTCCTTCAAACCACCATGAAATTTCTGGTTTGGGTTCTCCTGTTACTTTAACAGTAAATCTGACTGGCTCACTGTCTACAACTGATGTGTTTTTTAGAGGCCTCTTGAACCATGGAGCTCCTGATCTCGTTTGCTCCTCATCTTCAATAGTGGAACCATTCATGATGCTACCACCTTCTTCTTCCTCCTGCTCTTCTCTTTTCTTTTGCAGTGCTGCATCAATTTCCTTTTGTTCAAACTGCATGCGTGGTAACTTTTGTTCTTCAATTAATTTGTTCAGGCAAGGTCACAGCGTAAATTTGCTTTAGAAGCTTGAATATAACACACCTTTGAATAGTACATGTTAATAGTCTCAACACTCAGAATTCTATATAGGCAGTGGTTCCCATTAAATTTTCTCCTTAAAATTTAGTCTTAACTTTTGTTGTTCTCCATGTTCCCCCTTTTCCCTCTGTGCTTCAGAAAGACTTTAAAACTACAACAAGAAAAATGACTATTAAGGAAAACTCAGTAGTTTCCAAATTATGAAGTCCTGATGAGAATTTTAATCAACTAGAATACCTTCAGTGAGGTCGTTGGTTAACAGAAAACTCTGAAATTTAGTTCTGTTTTAACTCCACTTATACAGGGAAACCAGAGTGAGGTACTATGCCGTAACCTGCTTAACTTAGTCATTTTTACTCTTCATCTGAGGAAGAAGAAAGCAAGTTTATTTGTTTATCAAACAAATCAGTCCCGATTTTTTGAATGGATAGAGTTCTTTAGATGATTCATCTCTCCCTTTACTGGTATGGACATACATGGTGCTGTTTTCCACGAGCAGGAACGTTTTTCTGTAACGTTTCTCGCAAATTCTGTCTGTGGAAGGCTTCGTATTACCAGTGAAGTATTAACCGCAAGCTGGAGACGGACAAACGTAAAGAAGGATGTCTTGCCGGAGGCTAATCTCAAAGTGCAGGGTCCCAGGTAGCCTGTGAAAAGCAGAGTCAGGTAAAAGGAAGAGACTTCCTGTCAGCCTCCGAGTGTTTAAAAGTTTGTTGTACGGGTGCTGACAACTGTTAAGAAGAAGAAGACTTACATCTTCAGTTCTGCAGCCTCAACCTGATAATTGGGCGCTAGCTTAAAGTAGATGCTTGGGCTCTCTCTCAGAGACTCTTGCATTCTGGGTGAAGGACAAAAATCCGCAGTTTTAACAAGGAGCCATGGGATGCTGATACAGGTAATCTGGGGCCACCCTCAACAAACTTCAAGTGATAGCATGAGGAATTTAGGTTATTTAGAAGAAAAAAATTGCACTCCAACTTGTACCATAACGAATTCCCACGTGAAAAGTGGAGTTATAAAATTCGAGCAGTATTTTATAATAATCGTAATAAGCTGCTTCTCATACAGATGCTGTCCTACACAAATAATCTGAGGAAATCTATAAACTATAATCAAAATTTAGATATCCATGGCATATGTTTAGATGTGAGAGGTGCTGCACTACAAAAGCCTCTCTCGCTCTTTTTTTTTTTTTTTTTCAACGTTTATTTATTTTTGGGACAGAGAGAGACAGAGCATGAACGGGGGAGGGGCAGAGAGAGAGGGAGACACAGAATGGGAAACAGGCTCCAGGCTCTGAGCCATCAGCCCAGAGCCTGACGCGGGGCTCGAACTCCCGGACCGCGAGATCGTGACCTGGCTGAAGTCGGACGCTTAACCAACTGCGCCACCCAGGCGCCCCTCTCTCACTCTTTTTTAAGCCGTTTCCTAAACTTAATCACACCATCTGTTTTTGCTTCAGCAGAGCTCTTATTTATATGTCATTGAGTCTATGGTCAGCAACACCACTTAAAGAAACAATAGAGTAATAGAAAAGTTTTAGCTGTTTGGGTTGATGTGCAAGGGCCATTATCAAATGCCCAGAATGCCTACCAAGAAATCCCTTTACCTGTGAAGGAGGTTGGCCAGGCCTTTGGGGGATTTCTACCGGGATATTTTACCGTTATCATTGCTGTCGCTTTGACTATTATTGCTTGAAAAGTCTCCTCCATGACTAGGAAGACCTATTTTTATTTGATTAGTTTATCTCCTCTATGATTACAAGTCCTCTTAATTACAGAAGCTGGTGGAGAGGTATCCAACTTAACTGTTTCATGCCTGTTTATATAATTATTTACAATCATTTGATTACCACTTTTGGACAAGGACAAAGTGACGATAGATAGAACAAAGAGTCTTCTGAATAATTCCAAAAGAAATTTAATGTTTTCTCATTATGCTGTGGGGTTCCATTCGCACCGTGGGATGAACAAACCATCTTCTGTCTCCGTATCTGCTTCTGATAAGCAGTTGGCTTCTGCTGGACAAAGTCACAGAAATGGAGATGGTTTCCACCACGAATTCGTGATCGCCAGCCTCAAAAAGCCCTTCGTCATGACCAGCGTATTGTACCGTATATCTCTTACACACCCACCGATGACCATTGCAAACATCGTCTCCTTCTAACCAACTCCCTCTCTTTCCCCTCACTGAGGTCCGAGCCCCAATGTCATGGCTCACTTAATGAAAAAACAGAAGCCATGTATTAGAAACTTAACAAAGCATAGACATATTCCTACATCTGCCCCGATACTGTCATGTTCCTTTTTATTACAATATAAAGGCTTTCCTTCTTCCTCTAAAGGCTAATCCTTCCACATACACACTGAATTCCTTCCTATCCCAGCTCTTAAGGTATCTTACACAGTCATGCCTTACTCTCTTTATTTTGTATCTACTGCGAACAAGACAATATTTTAGGTTCTAGAGATAGATCTGTAGGCAGATTAGACAAAGATCCCTGCCTTTTAAAAAGTCCTATTCTAGTGAAATATTTTTGTTTACATTATAGATAATCCCTTCTTTTTTTTTTTTTTTTTTTTTTTTTTTTTTTTTAATTTTTTTTCAACGTTTATTTATTTTTGGGACAGAGAGAGACAGAGCATGAACGGGGGAGGGGCAGAGAGAGAGGGAGACACAGAATCGGAAACAGGCTCCAGGCTCTGAGCCATCAGCCCAGAGCCTGACGCGGGGCTCGAACTCACGGACCGTGAGATCGTGACCTGGCTGAAGTCGGACGCTCAACCGACTGCGCCACCCAGGCGCCCCGATAATCCCTTCTTTTATTTATGCATGCACCCTCTCCTCTCATGTGGATTTGTCCTATTGTTTTTTCTCATTAAGAAAAGCAAAACCAGGGGCGCCTGGGTGGCTCAGTCGGTTGAGCGTCCAACTTCAGCTGAGGTCTTGATCTCACGGTTCCTGAGTTCGAGCCCCATGGCGGGCTCTGTGCTGACAGCTCAGAGCCTGGAGCCTGCTTCGGATTCTGTGTCTCCTTCTCTCTCTGCCCCTCCCCCACTCGTGTGCATGCTCTCTTTCCAAAATAAACATTAAAAAAAACAAAAAAGAAGAGAAAACCCAAACCAAATAAAAATCTCACCTCTGCAGATAAGGCCCTGCCTCACTCCTCCTTCCCCAGCCACATTTCCTGAACGAACTGCTTCTACCCTCTTTCATCGACGCGTCCACCTTCTATTTGCTCCCTATTCACTAAACTCCCATTTCCGCCCCCATCATTTCACATGACCGGGTTTTTTTTTTTTTTTAATTTATTCATGTATTTTGACAGGGAGGGTGAAGGAGAGGGAGAGAGAATCCCAAGCAGGCTCCGTGCTCTCAGCACAGAGGCCAATGCAGGGCTCCGTGTCATCAACTGTGAGGTCATGACCCAAGCTGAAATCAAGAGTCGGATGCTCAACCGCCTGGCCCCCCACCAGGGCCCGCATGAGTGGTTTTTCTTGAAGGCAGTAATGGCTCTAATGTTGTTGGGTTCCACGGACACCTTCCAGTCTTCGTTTTCCTTACTCCTCAGTAGCACTTGCCTCTGTCAGCTACTCCCTGAAACACTCATTATCCATCGGCTTCTTTGATCATCGTCTCCGGGTTTCCTTTCTAGGCACTTACGTTCTTTCTCTTTTTTTGGGCACATGTCCTTCTGCCCCGGTCATTATGTTGGAGTCCTTTGTGGTTCACTTTGGCCTCAGGGCTCTTCTCCTTTGCCTTTATCATCGCTTCTAGGAGTCTCATTCAGATCATTAGTTTGAAACGCCACCTTTACACCGGTGCCTTGCACACTTCTGTCTAGTTCCTTCTGAGCTCTGTCTATATTTATATATCTCTATCAACCCATCCACGTATAGATATTGATAGGTATATATGTATGTCTTCTCCAACTGAACATGTCTCAGTCTGAAACTCATAACTCTTAGGACGCCCTTAATCGTGTTTTTCCTCCATTGTTCTCTGCCTTCCCCAAGTCAGCACACTGGCATCACCCAGCACACCTCCCTCTGCCTCACCCCCACATGGAATGCGTCGCCAGGCCCTATTATTTGACCTCCTAAATATTTCTAGATCCATCTACCCGGCCTCTTCCCCACCATCGCCCCGGTCAAGGTATCCTTTCTCACCTGGGACTTTATAATAGCCTTCGGAATGGATCACCAGTCTCTCCCCCTCGTCTCCCTCCACTCTGTTCTCGCTCCGAAGCAAGAATGCTCCTTTGAAAGGAAAAGCTGGTCGCACCACCTTCTTATTAAAAATCATCCGTTACTTTCGTGTTCTTAGGACAAGAGTAAAATGAAACCCTCTCCTGGCCTGCAAGGCTGCCCCTCGGCCTTGGGTGGGCTCCACTCCCTTGTTCTCCCCTCCAGCTGGGCCGCCTCCTTCTCCTCCCTCCGTCCCTCACCAGTTCTTGCTTCTTCCTGCCCCGGGCCTTTGCCGATGCTATTTCCACGCCACCTGGAATCCCTGTCTCTCCCCGCTTCGCGTGATGAGCTCCTCTTGGTTTCCCACATATTAGCTCAATGTTCACTTCCTCAGGGAAGCTTTCCGCATGCCTGAGTTAGGTCAGATCCCTTTTTATTGTTGCATGTGTTTTTCTTCTGTGAGTACTTGTCATGGTAGGTCTAGTCACGTGATTGTGGGGTTCATGTCTCTCACTAAGTCATAAGCTCTGTAAAGTCAAGAACTATCCGTGTTTTGCTCACCAGTTGTCAGCAGTGGCTCGTACACCCTTGACACTTTGAATATATATAAAATAATTGTCACGCTCGTGAAGTGAGCAAGATACTTGGCCAGCAAAGTAGGATGCCAAAATATGCCCAGTGTTCTAGGAACTCAAAGTTCAGTGGCTTGAACACGTTACAGAGGATTGCTATGGTTTGTGTTAGGAGATGACTCAGGACAATCCTGTAACCTCCACATACATCCCCTGCCTGACACAGACCATTTGAAAATTTCTATTTTCCATTCTTCGAATTATAGCCTACATTTAGATATATAAGTATAATATATAAAAATGTAAAAGTCTATAGCTCTATATGTTTCTAGAAATATAGATTATAGCCTATGTTTATAGTCTGTAGTCTAGTATTTTCAAAAACATTGTGCGGTTTACAGGTATCAAATACGTTTTTCAAGATGAATCTTAGTGGGGGCACCTGGGTGGCTCAGTCGGTTGAGCGACTGCCTTCAGCTCAGGTCATGATCTCACGGTTTGTGAGTTCAAGTCCCGTGTCGGGCTCTGTGCTGACAGCTCAGAGCCTGGAGCCTGCTTCGAATTCTGTCTCCCTCTCTCTCTGCCTCTCCCCCGCTTATACTCTGTCTCTCTCAAAAATAAACTAAAAAATTTAATAAAAACAAAAGATGATTCTTAGGGGAAGTCTATGACATTTCCCAAGGTAAACGTGGAGTTGTTGGAGAAAGTGCCCCCAGGGCTCCGAAGGGTCCAGATATACAATAATTGCTCTACTCAGTTCGCTTCTTTAGATCCTCATCATTTAAAATTTTCCCTCCATATTGTTGGAATGATAAATTCTTCCTGGACTAAAGAGCTGCCTTGATAAGTCTTGCCACACCCCAATATGGTATGTGATATACTTATAAATGTATGACGTATGTGTATCTATTTAATAATTATGTGGGAGAACTATGTGATAGGGTCTGGTAAATGCCTCAGGTTAACCAGGAAGTAGGGAACCCTGAGCTACAATTTCTAGCTGAAATTTCAATACTGTGTTTGCTTTTGGGGATAAGAACAGCATGTACAAGACATTCTTACTATTTTGTAGAGTTAAGCGTGCGTACATAGTAATCACAAAACAAGCCACTTGCCATAGCAGAGGCGCTGTGTGCCATGGGGGCTTGGGTTAGAGAGTGATCACAGCTACCTGTCAAAGATCCAGTAAAAGCAGAGGAATTGATTTTAATATTGAATATTTGCCATGATTTGTAAAAAAGTAGAACTTTTCTTCTGCCACTGAACCAACATAAACTCCTTGCAGGCAAAAACAAACACGCGTGTGCACTTCTACTAGATCAAAGTAACCAATGATGACATTTTTGTATATTTCTTTACCAAAAGGGGTAATAGAGAATATATTGTTTTATTACCTGAAAGCATGGAGTGAAATATTGTCCAGGTCAGTTCTTCTAGAATACGCTCTTCAGTGGCTATATCCCTTTGGCAGATGAGCCGTGCATTATTTAAATAATCATATAACGATGGGCACTGGGTGCTATTGTCAATGATAACTGATAAACTACGAGGTCAAAAATTTAGGGGACCACGGCAGGGGGGGAAAGGCAGGGATGTTCACAATGTTTGCGCCACGCTGCAAAGCACGAGCTGAGCTGGGAAACATAGGTAACTATATCTTGGCCCACTTTGCAACGGAAAATGAAACACCATGGCGCAGAGCAAAAGCCAGGTGAGTCAGACTGGATTCAATATGGGTTGGCTACCGTGTGTCAGCAGGTGCCCCAGCTACAAGGAGGCTGTGCAGGAGTAGTAATTAACAACGGTAGTTGTACATTCAGACTCTGCGGATAAAACCTCTAACTTTGTCACTCTGTCACTTGATCCAGGGCAAATCATTTCATTCTTGTGAGTGTCAGCTTCCTCGGATACAAAATGGGAATAATTACACCTGTAGCTAGAAAGGTTGTTGCAAACATGGGGATGCTGTCTCTTAGCATGGTGCGTCGAACATAGTAAATGCTCAGCAAATACTGTCTCTTGGTATTGTAATTTTGAGAGCCTTTGAAAAAATGTAAAACCAAAGTTTCGAAGTACAAATGCAAAAATCCTGGTAAACGTGGGTCTGTACAGACTTCCAGGAAGAGGGTAGCTTTTGTATGTTTGGACACTTAAGATGACTATTTTTTTTTCCCCATTTACTGTGGCTCCTTTCCTCCAAGGGCTGCTAAAGTCCTCTCTACTGTCTTTGCTTATCCACACACTCAGAGACTGTGAATTGTTAGGCAGCACCCACTCCACCCTCCACAAGCATTTAATGAAAATCGAAAACACATAGCACTTGGCTGGCCATCCTGTATTTCTTTCAGGGACAAACAAATGAAGAGAGATTTGGCCGAATGGCAACACTTAAAAAAAAAAATAAATTATCCATGGTTTTTTTTTTGAGATTTTTTTCCCCTCATGAGAAAGGTATATATGCTTTGTGAATATATGAATATATGTTGAACATTTGTGTGTGTGTGTGTGATTGAGAGATAATTGACATTGTACATTAGTTTTAGGTGCACAGCATTTATGACTTGACAAATGTATGTATTGCAAAATGATCACCATAATAAGTCTAGTTAACATCCATCACCGCACATAATTACGGGTTTTTTCTTGTGATGAAAACTTTTAGGATCTGCCCTCTCAGCAACTTTCAAATATGCAGTTCGGTACTATCACCTATAGTCACCATGCTGTACGTCTCCAGGACTTAGTCATATATAATTGGAAGTGTCACCAAAAGGTGCAAAAGGCAATGTGTGTACTTGACCCCAAATCTATCTTTGGAAATACCTGCACTTCAATTAGAAACATACTTTTACTCTTCTAAAGTTAACACCATAAGGGATAAGTCTACATGAAGAGCAGAACAATGAAATGTTCAAAGTCCTGCTGTATTTTCTTTAGTTTTTTTTTTTTTTTTAATCTTTCTTTATTTTTGAGAGAGACAGGAAGAGAGAGACAGAGCAGGAGCCGGGGAAGGGCAGAGAGAGAGGGAGGCACAGAATCCAAAATAGGTTCTAGGCTCTGAGCTGTCAGCACAGAGCCCAGCACAGGGCTGAAACTCACGAATTGCAAGATCATGACCCAAGCCGAGGTCGGATGCTTAACCAACTGAGTCACCCAGGCACCCTCAAAGTCCTGCTGTATTGAAGGCATATTCAATCTAGTGAAAGATACACACACACACACGCCTAATTATTGCCTAAGGAATTTCTACAAGAACTTAGAGTTCAGAGGCGACTCAAGGTATAAATCACGGTGTGTGTTAGCATAGCCCTACTTCTGACCTAATACAAATTCCTGCCAAGGAATATTGACAGTGTGATTGGAAATAGAAGCAGACCCTTTTAGTGCAAAAAGCACTGGCTGTTTCTGTCCCTAGTAGCTTGGATATTCCTTAGCGTCTCTGAACTTCAACGTTCTCATCTGTAGAAAGGAAATAATATAAGTAGATTTCGAGGTTTTGTTTTGTTTGAGAATTAAACAATGTGAATGGAACCCCCGGAAAGGTTCCCTACATACTACTAATACTACATTCTTATCCATTTCTGCTTAATCACACCATCAAGGCTAATCTTAGGGCCAGTATTTATAGCAGTAATTTGCCTGCCTTGCCCCTTTTGGGGCCCTTGGCTTAAGGTCAGCCCGTGAGACCAATGCGTAATTGGAACACAGACACTCTTCAGTGTCTCGTGTGGGGCCCCTCACCTGGGGGAGCACAGATTATGCAGGGTGAGGTTACACCATGTTCAAGTACAGGAAGTTGGCCTGTGGAAGGGAAAGAAGGAAGGGTTGTCCCGGGAGAAGCTGAGATGAGGAGAAACCATGAGGCTCTTGACAGCCTGAGGAGCAGACAGGTTCCTCAAGTTACCGTTCATGCCATGGCCGCTGGTGAACTTGAGCTCTGTGCTTACGGGGTGTTGCTCGTGTTTCCATGCAGGTGTTACTGTATCACCCCCACTCAGCAAAGAGTGATGAATAAGGCAGATGTGGTCCGCATGGAACCTACGGAGATAACCTGTGTTTTATTTTAGTAACATCTCTTTCATAATGACATCTTACATGTTTCTTAAACCAAAAAGCTTATTTTATTTTTGAGAGAGAGAGAGAGAGAGAGAGAGAGAGAGAGAGAGAGAGAGCGAGCGAGCTTGCCCATGCAGGGGAGGAGCAGAGAGAGAGAGAATCTGAAGCAGGGTCCATGCCCAGTGCAGAGCCCACTCTGGGGCTCAATCCCAAGACCCTATCATGGCTGGAGCCAAAATCAAGAGTTAGAAGCTTAACTGACTGAGCCACTGACTCCTTAAACAAAAATGATTAAAACCCAGGTTAACTTTACAAAGTAGGTGATATCTGTCTCATCCTCATAGAAGTTCATACTGAGGGCCTCATCATTTAGCATCTAAACGTGGACTTCTCAGTGTTTCTTTTCAGTGATGCACCTCTAGGAAATCTTTCTGGGTCTTTCTGGACACTGGCATTTCCTGTCCTTGGTGGTCCCTTACGTTTCCCTACCAGCTCTCCCCCTGACCCCTCACAATCCTTTGTGGTACATTCATGGGTTAGAGTCGAGATAGAATTCGTATAAAAATACATACATTACTTCTCTGGTCAGCCCTATAAGTCACTATGAATATTCCCTGTTCAAAGAGGGAATGAAAAGGCCGGAGAGTTCAAGAAAAGCATTGGGATCTAGAGTTTGTTGTCTGATATTACAGCCAGTGGCCACAGATGGCTGTTCAATATTAAATTTAATTAAAAGTAAATACAGTTATGGGGCCCCTGGGTGGCTCACTAGGTTATCTTGATTTTGGCTCAGGCCATGATCTCACAGTTCATGAGATCGAGCCCCACATCAGGCTCTTTGCTGGTGGCGTGGAGCCTGCTTGGGATTCTCTCTCTCCCTATCTCTCTGCCCCTCCCTCACTCGAGCTTTCTTTCTCTCTAAAAAATAAATAAACATTAAAAAAAAAGGAAATATAGTCAGCAAATAATTTCTTCAGTCACACCAATTGCACTTTATGTGCTTAGTACCACATATGGCCAATGGCTACTATATAAGACAGTGTAGAGTAGAGAACATTTCTCTCACTATAACATATTCTATCAGAGAGTGCTGCTACGGAGCAAATATTATAAACACACCCTTCTTTTGCACTTGTGTTCTGATTCATTTGAAGAATATTACAACACTGTCAGAAAATGGAGTATCAAAATATCATTATAATTACAGATAAAGGTGGAACTGGAGGACATGGGTTAGGTCCATGGTTAAGCACGCTCATCTATCCAGAGTTATCCATACACATAGGGCTGAGCCAGACTGAGGTGGCTTTCCCTGTGTGGTGGAGAGATCCTACCATGGAAGAACAGCTGAGACCTGACAAAAGGCAAATCCAATAAGGAAGAAAGGTCAGTGGAATTCATCGATGGCTAGTTCACTCCCCTTCGCTAGAGTAGTTTAGTCTTTGGCCTTCTTTTTGTGGAAGAAAATAGGTATATAGAGATTATTTCCCTTAAGTAGAAAATAAAAATAATGTCTCTAGCCTTTCCTAATCTACTATGAAGTATAAGGTCCCATGGGGTGCCTGGGTGGCTCAGTCGGTTGAGCATCCAACTTCAGTTCAGGTTGTGATCTCATGGTTCATGGTTTCGAGCCTTGCATCGGGCTCTGTGCTGACAGCTCAGAGCCTGGAGCCTGCTTTGGATTCTGTCTCTCTCTCTCTCTCCTCTCTCTCTCTCAGCCCCTCCCTTGCTCACTCTGTGTCTCTTTCTGTCTCTCAAAAACAAATAAGTGTAAAAAAAAAAAAACAACAACAACTGAATTATAAGGTCCCTGGGTCTCTAGGACCAGTTTCCCATGCTGTATGTCTTGAGATCATTATCCCCTTAGTTCTCAGAGTAGAACATGAAGAATCCACACCTCCTTGCTGATTGTTAATTGCTATTTCTATGTAAGCTATCTCTCTCTCTCTCTCTCCCTCCCTCCCTCCCTCCCTCCCTCCCTCCCTCCCTCTCCCCATCCATCCATCCATCCATTCATCCTATCCTATCCTATCCTAAAATAGGTTCTTTCCCTAAAAGGGATTCTGCCTTTCTCCTAAAACAACTGGCTCAAATTTGCTTCCTTTCAAGAACAATTTCTCTCACTTTTCTACATTATCATTGTTATTAACTGAATGCTACTAATGCACTAAATATTTAATTACTCTATGAGATAGGTGCCCATGTTACTGATGAAAAAAATAATTTCTCTCCCCCAAATCCAATCATTTTTAACTACTTCCCCCAAGATCATGTATCTAGTTAGGGGCAGTGTTTACTATGTGAAAATCTGTGCTCTTGACTACTTAGGTGTATGCTCTACCATGAGACTCTATACTAGGGGGAAGCAAACTGTATTGTGTTTATTTGCATCTCTGTTATCCTACATAGGATTTGGGACATAGTAACTGCTCTATAAATATTTGTTGCTAAGTTATGAAAAACTCCTAGCGTTGTAAACATGTCTGTAATGTATTGAAAACAAGTGATAAAAATGAAGAAATAACACTACTAATCAGTAAGACACAATGCTTTAGCCAGATAAGAAGAAGTTAAACACATGTCACACAGATATGTGAAATCTATTCATGGTTTCTTATTTTCCAAGTCATTTTACAGGCGGAGTGACTTTGGGAAAAGAACATTCAAATTGAAATGGTCCACTTAGTTTCAGTTTACATTATGGAAAATGAATCAGATGAAATCAGCAATTGTCTGTTTTCACTGAGTAATAAGAAAGAGCAGTCCTTCTTCTAAGTCGTAAACAATGAAAAGTTGCTAATTAAAAGTGTTAAAAAATCCCCAACTCTCCTCATTTAGCAGTTGGACATGTTTTCTACACCTTGTTTCATTACTTGGAACGTGGCAGCATTATGTCCTTAGAGCCAGTATGTCAAGATGCCTCTGACTGAGATGCCAGCTGCCCTTATAACACTGTCCCTAGTGTGTTCATTCATTTGAAAGCTCAGACATATTTTTCTAGCAGAGAGAAAGAATGAAAGAAAGAGAAAGAAAGAAAGAAAAAAGAAAATCATTAGCACGTTATGATAAAGACAAACTCAAGACTAAAAACAATATTTTTTTTAAACTTGACCATAAAACACATTTTTCCAAGGAGGAAAAATCCCCAACTGAGGGGATAAATGTTTTAAAAGTCATTTATTTTAGATGAGAATTCAGGGAGATTGTTATAATTGTTTTTGTGTATTTTTCTCATGTTTTCATTCTTAGTGTTTTTTAAAAAAATGCTGATCTCTGTATGTATTCATCCATTTATTCAACCAAGAGTGATTGAATATCTTCTGTATATCCATCACTGACTATGAAAAAGGAAAAGGTGCAGCATTAAACAAGGAAGACAAAGCTTCTTCCTAAGGGAGCTCACATCTGATGGGGTGAAGTAGACAGTAATAATAGAAATACATTACGTATCTAGATAGGTAGGTAGGTAGGTAGGTAGGTAGATAGATAGAATGATAGATATGTAAGAAGAGCCAGGAAAAAGATCAAACAGAATTTTGAGTTAGAAATGCTTTAGATAGAACGGTCACAGACTTCACTCTCAAATGGTGAAACTTGGGTTGAGATGTAAAGTATAAGAAGGGCCCAGTCTTACAAGAGCTGGTGGAAGAACACCGTAGGCAGAGGGAGTCGTGAGTTCAAAGGACTTGATGTAGGAAAGACCTGGGTGTGTGGGGAATGGATAAGGCCCATGTGTGGTTAAGGAGAAAGTTCAGAGTTCATATCAAGTGGGAGCCAGATCTTGCAGGATTTTATAGGCTATGGTGAAGTGTTTTGATTTAAGAGTTTTGAGAAACCCCTGGGGGGTTTCAGTAGAGGAGTGACACGACAGACTATACGTTCTTTAAAAAAAAAGACAGAAGCATGATATCAATTCGGTAGCAGTAGAGAGAACAGGTTTTTCGGGGAGACTATGTCATCGTCCAGGCCACCAGTGATGATGGCGTGGACCAGTGAGGAGGGTGGCAAAGCCAGTGAGTGGGTTCAAGAAAATCTTATAGGAACTGGCCGTGTTTGCCAATGGACTGGACACGGTCCAGGGGGAGAGCTGCACGGGGGAAGGGACTGGGGCTGGCATGGCATTTACCCGGATGGGGGAGCCGGAGGAGGTGCCTCTCCTTTCACAGGTGTTTGAGCAACCCCTACTGTTTTCTTTCGTGACAGATGAGGTCACAGGTCTTGGCTTTGTCTTCATTCTGCTTCTGAAGAAACTTTGACTTTGGCAAAACAATTTATTTGATTCCTAGTGTCCCTACCTGTAAATTATAATACGTGGCCAGAGTGATTATTAACAGCCTGCATTTAATAATTTCATTGTTTTGCCTTAAACTGCTCCTTGCCTCCACTGTACAGGCATGGCTTCTTCCTATGTCTTCCTCACCTCCATAATCTCTGGATCTTTCTTGTATTTCTAGCTTCACGTTCTCACCCTCTCTGCCTCTCAGCGAGACTTCTTCCAGCCCCTCGTTCTCACCGACCTCCTTCTGGGTGCGTGCACCTGCTGCTTTTCCTTCTCAGAAAGCTGAACTTGCCCTCCTTGGACTCATGGACTTGCATCCAATTTCAGACTGTGGATTAAATGGTCACCTCCTCAGGGAAACACTGTTGCCTTGCCTAGATCAAAAGGGCCTTTTTTCTGTTCTCGTAGCCCTGTGTGTACTTCCACCCCAGCGTTACAAACTTCACGTTTGTTTGTATGATTGTTTTACTAACCCGGTTTCCTCCATGAGGACAGGAATTCTGCCTTTCTTCCTCAGTATTATATCCTCTGCACTTAGGTAGGTCCCAACCTTGTCATAATGTTATTAGGTGAACGAATTGTTGAATGAAAAGTTGAGTGAGGGGGCTATATCACATTACCGTTCACGGTGTTCTGAGCACTGGAAACATTTACTTCCAAGCAACAAAGCGATTCTTTTAAATGCATGTGATTTGTGTCGCTGTGCCATTTTTCAGATGCAGTTCCTCTGACCTGGATGCTCTGTGCTGGTAAAAGTTCTCTCCCTGGCTTCTTTAAAGTGGGCATCTTCACCACTAGCAGCGTTCAGAGCCTTTTTCAGGGATTTGAATGACGTCATTTTTCTGGGATGAATTGTGTTTCCCCAGAAAATCATGTGTTGAAGTCCTAACACTGGTATCTGTGAATGTGGCCTTATTAGGAAATAAATTCGTACCGATTTTTTTATTAACTTGTTTTATTTTTTATTTTTTTAAATTCACATCCAAATTAGTTAGCATCTAGTGCAACAATGATTTCAGGAGGAGATTCCTTAGTGCCCCTTCCCCATTTAGCCCATCCCCCCTCCCACAAGCCCTCCCGTAACCCTCAGTTTGTTCTCCATATTTATGCGTCTCTTCTGTTTTGTCCTCCTCCCTGTTTTTATATTATTTTTGTTTCCCTTCCCTTATGTTCCTCTGTTTTGTCTCTTAAAGTCCTCATATGAGTGAAGTCATATGATTTTTGTCTTTCTCTGACTAATTTCACTTAGCATAATACCCTCCAGTTCCATCCACGTAGTTGCAAATGGCAAGATTTCATTCTTTTTGATTGCCAAGTGATACTCCATTGTATATATATATACCACATCTTCTTTATCCATTATCCATCAAGGGACATTTGGGCTGTTTCCATACTTTGGCTATTGTTGATAGTGCTGCTATAAACATGGGGGTGCATGTGTCCCTTCAAAACAACACACCTGTATCCCGTGGATAAATGCCTAGTAGTGCAATTTCTGGGTCGTAGGGTAGTTCTGTTTTTAGTTTTTTGAGGAACCTCCATACTGTTTTCCAGAGTGGCTGCACCAGTTTGTATTCCAATAAATTCTTACAGATTTAATCAAGCTAAGATGAGATCATCAGATAGGCTTTAATCCAATATGACTGGTACCTTTGTAAAATGAGAGAGATTTGGACACCGACAAAGACATGTGAAGATGGAAGCAGAGACTGGGGTAGCGTAATCATCTTCAGGAAGGGCCAGCCCGCCCCCTGAAGTTAGGGAGGGAGGCCCGGAACAGAGCCTCCTTTGGAGCGTTCAGAAGGAACCAACTCTGATCTTGGACTTTGAACATACATTTGCATTGTTTTGAGCTACTTTGTGGTGCTTTTTTACGGCATCCTAGGAGACAAATGCAGTCATCATGCAATTGCTTTTGGTCTCTGCTTGCATATCTTCTATCCCCAGCGAAAGTCTTCATCCACTCTGTGTCATACTTAACGCAGTGTACGTACCTGTACGATACTGACATACGTGATTTGCTCTGTATTGGATGTTCAGTATAATAAACGAGGCTTATATTTTCTTAAGGCTTAAAAAGGTCTCTACTTTGGTTAATCCCTTTTCTCCAACCTGGTAAGATGTGATCTCTTCATTTAAACAGAGTAATTGAAGTTTTGTTTATTGTGGAATCTGGGATGAATTTGAGGTATTTAAAGAGTAAATTAATAAAATGACTCAAGAAGTTAGCAAAACATCAGCAATTGTATTCTCCTGAGATATTTAAAGAGGTCTTATTTAAATACGTAAGAATTGGTCTGAGGTAACAACTGTGTGAGTGATGGTGACAGTTGGAATCTGTTCAGTTTTTGGTCTAATGGTCCAAAATTCTCTCTTAAATGTTTTCTGTAGAATTTTCAAATATATATATTATATTGTCACATATTATGCAACTGGCTTTTTTCAATAAATATTTTTTGAGGTCTAATCACTTTGAGATAGAGAAATCTAGTTCACTTCTATAATCATAATGTGCTCTTACTTAGGAAATTTTATTTACGCTCTTACCCTACTGATGATATTTAGGTTATTTCCAGTATTTTACTATTAAAAACATTGCTGCAGTAAATGCTTTCCATAGGTTACAAACTAAGAAGCAGAACTTCTGGCCCAGAGGGAATACATATTTTCAGTCATACTAGATTCTAATTGTCCACATTTTTCTAACAAATTGCATTCCCACCCACCTAAGTCCCCTTCGCCCATATTCTCCTCTACCTTTGCTATTAATCAGACTTACTAATTGTAATAGTCTTATGAGTGTGTGAAGTGATATCTCACTGTGCATGTGTATGAGTACATGCTTTAAGCATATTTTGGGAATTCATCTTTGTCTTCTGCATATCTGGTAAATGTGGGCTCCTGACCAAGAGCTTACCTCTTACACTTTATCTTTAAATGTGTCTTTCAAGTTAAATGAACATGAAATTATGTACCTTTTCTTAAAGGTTGGGAGTTTCGCATCTTGTTTCAGAAATTCTTTCTCATTTAAGGTGATACGGTTATTTTCTATGTTTTCCCCTAACTTCCTGGAGTTCACATTCTTGTCATTGAAGAAAGAGTAGCCATAAACATAGGATTTGTTTTTCTTACTAAGTCTCAGCCCATTTTTTACATTTCTCCTCAAAATTTTGTCTACAATCTAAATCTTATAAATACACTTAATTTGTTTCAGTCAAAAAATGGATAAATGTCGAGGAGAGAGGAAGATGGTGGACCCTAGCCTCATCTTGCCCCATTAACACAAGTAGATAACTATCGAATTATCCTACATACCCCGGAAATTGACCCCAAAAGTGGCAGAACAAACTCCACAAGTAAAGGGAGAGAAGAGGTGACATTGGAGAATGTAGGAAATGTGGAGACATGATTCGGGGGAGAAAGGATCACAGGTGTTGCAGAGGGGAGAGAGAAGGGCATGAGGGAGAGAGGAGCACACAGGGGGATGTACACGGAGTACATTTCCCCATAGCCATTGGCTTGGAAAGCAAGAGGGGATGAATTTCATGAGTTCTTGCAACCGGTGGAGAGTAAAGCCTGGAGTTATATTATTTTTTAATTATTATTTTTTTAAAGCCTGGAGTTTTAAAGGTCAGTGGGCTTGGCTGGTGTAACACCCAGAGGGCAGTGCACTGCTCCTGGAGAGAAGGCAGGCAAACAACCTGAGGCACACAGTGGAAACAGAAATCTGAAGAAAACCTAGGGCACACAGGGGAGAGAGGATTCTCTCTTCTCAGAAGGCATCCCTGTGAGGCAGTATTCATGGAGACATCTCTCCAGAACAAAGGAGCTGGCTGGCAGCATTTCCCTCCCCCACTCCTCAGCATAAATACAGGGCCACCTATAGGAAGCAGCGCAGTGCCAACACTGGTGGCCTAACTTGCTTACACCAAGCCCTAGCCCCCTGTGCTCTGGTGGAACTGCACTTCTCAATTAAACTTGCCTCAGGTCTAGTGCCACAGGCCCTCCCCAGGAAGACTAGCACAAACCCCTGCCCACACCATGTCCCTCAAACAGAGAGTTCTGCAGGGCCTCAGTTCTGGTGGAGGTGGTGTCAGGTCTCATTTCATGAGCAGACTAGAGCACACCTAGTTAAAACTTGCCACATTCAGGCCAGGGACCAAACACTGCCCACAACAGGCAAGGAGAGCTTCTGCAGACCACCTGCCTGGAGGACAGAGCAGCCAAAACACAAGAGCAGAGTTCTTGTGGCACACACTGGAGAGCACCAGTCCTGGGGACTACATCACCTTTTTTTTCATAAGGCCATTATTTTTAGGATCAGGAGACATAACTGGCTTTTCTAACACACAGAAGGCAGAGACTTAGACAATGAAGAAACAGAGAAATTTATCCCAAATAAAAGAACAGGATAAGGCCATGACCAGAGGTCTAAGTGAAACAGATATAAGTAACATGCCTGATGGAGACTTTAAAGCAACAATCATAAAGATACTCACTGAGCATTGGAAAAGAATGGAAGACATCAGGGAGACCTTTACCACATATATCAGAGATATATACCAGAAATATACCATATACCAGAAATAATCAGAGATGAAGAATGCAATAAACAACTTTGGAAATGGGCTTGATGCAATGAACAGTGGACTGGAAGAAGCAGAGGTATGAATTAGTGACCTAGAAGACAAAACAATGGAAAATAATAATGCTAAACAAAAGAGAGAAAGAATTATGCAGCACAAGAATAGACTTAGGGAACTCAGTGACTCCATCAAATGGAAAACATTTGTATTATAGGAGTCCAAGAAGAAGAAGAAGAGAAGGAGGAGGAGAAGGGGGGGAGGAGGAGGGAGAAAAAGGGGCCAAAAATTTATTTGAAGAAATAACAGCCAAAAACTAACCTAATCTGAGAAAAGAAACAGACATCCAGATCCAGGAGGCACAGAGAGCTCCCATAAAAATCAACAAAAGGAGGCCAACACCAAGACATATTGTAATTAAATTTGCAAAATAAAGTGATAAAGAAAACGTTTTTTAAATAAACAAGACAAAAGAAGTCATTAACTTGCAAGGGAAAACCCATAAGGCTAGCTGGAGATTTTTCATAAGAAACTTGGCAAGCCAGAAGGGATTGGCAGGATATATTCAATGTGTTGAATGGGAAAAATCTGCCACCAAGAATATTCTGTCCAGCAAGGCTGTCATTCAGAATAGGAGAGATGAAGAGCTTCCCAGACAAGCAAAAACCAAACAAATTCATGACCACTAAACCAGCCCTGCAGGAAAGATTAAAGGGGACACGTTAAGTGGAAAGGAGAGACCAATAATGACAGAAAAGGCAGGAAACACAAAAGCAGTAACAATGAATATGTCTGCAAAAATCAGTCAAGGAATTCACACACAAAAAAGGATATGAAATATAAAAGCATATACCGAAAACATGGGGAGAAGAGGAGAAAACAATGGGTTCAAATTTGAATGATGATCAACTTAAATAGACTATTTGCAGAAGATGTTATATACAAACCTATTGGTAACCATATATTGAAAAAAAAATTAATAAACATGCAAAGAATAAAGGGAAAGAAACCCAAATATGTCACTAAAGCAAATCAGCAAAACATGAAAGAAAGACAAGAAAGGATCAGAGACAATCTCCAGAAACAATGACGAAACAAGTAATAAAGTGGCAATAAATACATATCTTATCTAATTATTTTGAATTTAAGTGGATTAAGCACTCCAATCAAAAGGCACAGGGTGTCAGAAAACAAGGCCTACTTATGCTACCTTCAAGAGACTCATTTTAGACCTGAAGACACCTGCAGATTGAAAGTGAGGGGATGGAGAACATCTATCATGCAAATGGATTTCAGAAGAAAGCCAGTGTAGCAATACTTGTATTAGAAAATATACTTTAATGAAGATTGCAACAAGAGACAAAGAAGGGAACTATATAATAATAAAGGGGACAATCCAACAAGAAGATATAACAATTATAAATATTTATGTACCCCAAATGGGGGCATCAAAATAAATAAAAAGTTAATAACAAACATAAAGAAACTCATTGATAAGAACACAATAAGTAGGGGACTTTAACACCCAATTTACATCAATGGAAAGATCATCTAAACAGAAAAGCAACAAGGAAACGATGACTGTGGATGACACACTGGACCAGATGGACTTTACAGATATATTCAGAACATTCCATCCTAAAACAGAAAAATACACATTCCTCTCAAGTGGACACGGAACATTCTCTAGTATAGATCACACATTAGGTCACAAAACAGGCTTCAACAAATATAAAAACACTGAAGTCATATCATGAACCTTTTCTGACTGCAACACTATGAAACTAAAAGGCAAACACATTAAAAAGTCTAGAAAGACCACACATATTTGGAGGTTAAACAACATGCTACTAAATGATGAATGGATCAACCATGAAACCAAAGAAGAAATTTTAAAAAGTGCATGGAAACAAATGAAAATGAAAACACAAAAGTCCAAAGCCTTTGGGATGCAGCAAAAGTGGTCCTAAGAGGAAAGTATACAGCAATACAGGTGTACCTCAAGAAGCAAGAAAAATCTCAAATAACCTAACCTTACACCTAAAGGAGCTAGAAAAAGAACAAATAAAACCCCAAACCAACAGAAGGAGTGAAAGATAAAAGCAGAAATAAATGATATAGAAACCAAAATAATAATAGAACAGATCAATGAAACCGGAAGCTGGTTCTTTGAAAAAAATTAATAAAATTCACGTACCTAGGCCAGACTTACCAAAAGAGAAAGGACTCAAATAAATAAAATCATAAATGAGAGAAGAAAAATAACAAGCAACATAACAGGAATACAAAGAATTATAAGAGATTATTATGAAAACCTATAAAGCAACTCACTGGACAACCAGGTAAAAATGGATAAATTCCTAGAAACACATAAACTGCCAACATTGAAACAGGAAGAAATAGAAAACTTGAACAGACAAAAAACCAGCAATGAAGTAGAATCAGTAATCAAAAAACTTCCAAAAAACAAAAGTCCAGGACCAGACTGCTTAACAGGTGAATTCTATACAACATTTATTTTATTTTTTTAAGTTTATTAATTTTTAGAGAGAGAGAGAAGGTGAGAGTGCATGAGGGGCAGAAAGAGAGGAGAGCAAGAATCCCAAGCAAGCTGCACACTGCCAGTGAAGAGCCTGGTGCAGGGCTTGAACTCACAAGCTGTGAGATCATGACTTGAGCTGAAATCAGATGTTTAACTCACTGAGTCACTCAGGCGCCCCTACCCAACATTTAAAGAAGATTTAATACCTATTCTTGTCAAACTATTCCAAAAAATAGAAAAGGAAGGAAAGTTTCCAAATGTATTCTGTGAGGCCAGCATTACCCTGATAGCAAAACCAGATAAAGACTCCACTAAAAAAGAGAACTACAGGCCAATATCCCTGATAAACACTGATGAAAAAATCCCCAATGAAATATTAGCAAAACAAATCCAACAATACATTAAAAAAATAATTCACCGTGATCAAGTGGGATTTATGCCTGGGTTGAAATATGATTCAGTATTCACAAATAGGTCAATGTGATACACCATATTAATAAAAGAAAGGATAAGAACCATATGATCTTTTCAAGAGATGGAGAAAATGCCTTCGACAAAGCACAACATCCATTCATGATAAACACCCTCAAAAAAGAAGGTTTAGATGGAACATACCTCAACATAATAAAGGCCATATGTGACAAATCAACAGCTAATATCATTCTCAATGAGGAAAAACTGACGGCTTCTCCACAATCAGGAATGAGACAGCGATGTCCCCTCTCACCACTTTTAGTCAACACAGTGCTGGAAGTCCTAGCCCCAGCAATTAGACAACAAAAGAAATAAAAGGGGTCCAAATCAGCAAGAAAGAAATAAAATGTTCACTATTTGCAGATGGCACGATACTTATGTACAGAAAGCCCTAAAGACTCCCCCCAAAACCTGCTAGAACTGATCAACGAATTCAGTAAAGTCACGGGATACAAAAATCAATGTAGAGAAATCTGTTGCATTGTAATACACCAGTAATGAAGCAGCAGAAAGAGGAATTGAGGAATCAATCCCATTTACAACACCAAAAACACTAAGATACCTAGGAATAAACCCAGCCAAAGAGGTGAAAACCTGTATGCTGAAAACTATAAAACACTGATGAAAGAAATTGAAGACGCTAACAAATGGAAACTCATTCCATGCTCATGGAATGGAAGAACAAGTATTGCCGAAATATCTACACTACCCAAAGCAATCTGCGGATTCGAGGCAATCCCTATCAAAATACCAACAGCATTTTTTTCACGGAGCTAGAGTAAACAGTCCTAAAATTCATATGGAACCACAAAAGACCCTGAATAGTCAAAGTAGTCTTGAAGAAGAAAAGCAAAGCTGGAGGCACTGCAGTTCCAGACTTCATACTGCAAAGCTGTAATCATCAAAACAGTACGGTGCTGGCACAAAACAGACACATAGATCAACGGAACAGAACAGAAAACCCGGAAATGAACCCACAAATATGTGGCCAATTAATCTTCAACTAAGCAGTACGGAATGTCTAATGAGGAAAAGAATGTCCCCTCAACAAAGGGTGTTGGAAAAACTGGACAGCAATATGCAAAAAAAAAATGAAACTGGACCGCTTTCTTACACCATACACAAAAAATAAATTCAAAATGGATTAAAGACCTAAACGTGAGACCTGAAACCATAAAAATCCTAGAAGAGAACACAGGCAGTAACTTCTTTAACATTAGCTATAGCAACTTCTTCTAGATACATCTCCTGAGGCAAGGGAAACAAAAGCAAAAGTGAACTATTGGGACTTCATCAAAATGAAAAGCTTTTGCACACTGAGGGAACCAACAAAACTAAAAGGCAACATAAGTAATGGGAGAAGGTATTTACAAATGACATATCTGATGAAGGGTTAGCGTCCAAAATGTTTAAAGAATTTACACAACTCAATACCCAAAAAATGAATAGTCCAATTAAAAAGTGGGCAGAAGACAAACACATTTTTCCAAAGGAGACATACCGATGGCTCACGGACACGTGAAAATATGGTCAACATCACTTATCATCAGGGAAAACAAAGAAAAATCTACAATGAGATATCATCTCACACCTGTCAGAATGACTAAAATCAACAACACAAGAAACAACAGGTGTTGGCGAGGTTGAGGAGAAAGGAGAACCCTTGTGCACTGTTGGTGGGAATGCAAACCAGAAAACAGTACAGAGGTTCCTCAAAAAGTTAAAAATAGAACTACAGTATGGTCCATCAATTGCCCTAATAGGTATTTACCCAAAGAAAACAAAAAATACTAATGGAAAGGGATACATGCACCCTGATGTTTAAAGCAGCATTATCTACAATAGCCAAATTATGGAAACCGACCGTGTTCATTGAGTCATGAATGGATAGAGAAGATGTGGTGTATATATGAAATGGAATATTACTCAGCAATAATAAACAGAATGAAATCTTGCCATTTGCAACAACACGGATGGAGCTAGAGAGTATTATGCTAAGCAAAATAAGTCAGAGAAAGACAAATATGATTTCACTCATGTGGGATTTAAGAAATAAACAGGGCACCTGGGTGGTTCAGTCGGTTAAGCGTCCGACTTCGGCTCAGGTCATGATCTCACAGTTTGTGAGTTCGAGCCCTGCCTCGGGCTCTGTGCTGACAGCCTGCTTTGGCTTCTCTCTCTCTCTCTCTCTCTCTCTCTCTCTCTCTCTCTCTGTCCCTCCCCACTTGTGTGCGCGTGCACTCTCTCTTTCTCTCTCAATAAATAAACATTAAAAAAAAAGAAAACAATCAAGCAGTGGGGAAAAAAGAGAGAGAGGCAAACAATAAACAGACTCTTAACTATAGAGAACAAACTTCTGGTCACCAGAGGGGATGTGGGGGGGGGGGGGTGGGGACGGGTGAAATAGGTGATGGGGATGAAGGAGGGCACTCGTTGTGATGAGCACCATGTGATGCATGGAAGTGTTGAATCATTCTTTTGTACAGCTGAAACTAATATTACACAGTATGTTAACTAACTGGAATTTAAATCAAAAACTTTTAAAAATGGTTGTTTGTTCCCACTTGAAAATGGTAGGAGAAATTTCTAAACTGTCCTAAGTCTGCTTTTCCTAGTACATCTTGTGACTGTTTCAAAAAGCCTGAGAGAGAGGATATTTCGTCTTTTTCTTTTATTGTGTTAGAATTTTAAGTGGCTCAGTACGACTCTACACACAGCAGGCTGCCTCACCTCGCACCCTGTGCCCTGCTCTCTCCTCTGCTGTGGGGTAGCACACGCCTACTTCTTCACGGCTGCGGATGCGCGTGCCTCCAAGCCAGAACACCTTCCCTTGGCTGGTTTGTCCGATTTTTTCTCAGGCTGCAGTGATACGGCGGACAGTTGTTTGATGGAGTCATGAGTCAGAGTGGCCAACACCAGGAGCTAGGCTTACCTTTAAGAAGCAAAAGGCATTAGGCGGCCCCTGGGGGGGCTCAGTCGGTTAAGCGTCTCTTTGTTTCAGCTCAGGTCATGGTCTCAGGGTTCGTGGGTTCGAGCCCCGGGTCGGGCTCTGCACCGACATCGCAGAGCCTGCTTGGGATGGTCTCTCTCTTCCTCTCTTTCTGCCCTTCCCCTGTTTGTGCTGTCTCTCTCTCAAAATAAAGAAACTTTAAACAAAAAAGAAGCAAAAGGCACTAGGTGTCCATCTACCTTGATGAGAGCTCTACAGATTTCGGGAGTCACACGTTTCTCTTGGCTGACCTTGCCATTTTGATTCTCTAAAACACTTCATATTTCTGTGACAGCTATTTCTTTCTTCTCTCCAATATTGTACATACCTCCCTTCATTTTGCATATGGTACTCTTCTCTTCAAAGGCATTTGAAATACTTTCATAATGATTATAAATGTGGGTCCTCAACCTTAAGTATACAGTCTGTCTTTCTATATCACAACCCAACTCTGATACCAAAACTCTGCAGGAATGCTAAGAAGTTGTTGGCAGGCTTATGTGGCACCCGGATATTGTGGCGATCGGGCCCTGGGGTCCTCTACCTCAGCGGGGATGCTCAGAGACCTCCCGTGCCCTATTTAGTCCCTGCCATTCGGCCATAAAGATCCCTCCTGAGATAACCCGCGTTCCTGTCCTCAAGGCCCCTTCAAGTCTGTTGGCATCCACTTCCACGCCACAGCCAAACTGGAGACACGGGCGTCATCCCATGGCTTCCGCCCCATGATGTGGCAGTGGAAACTCTCCGTGTCCAGGGCTCTGTCTGGCTGGATCCATTTCACAGATGTCCCTTACTTTCACTGGTCGTTTGCCGCCCTCCCCGAGCCCACTCTGAGCATCGTGTTCCGGCATCAGGGCACAGGACCCCTCTCGCAGAGACTCTGCGGTTTCTCTTCCTTATTATTTCCTTACTGTCTCGTCTCTTCTCTTCTCCCCCCAGCAGATTGTTTTTCCAGTCTGAGTGGGAGTTGGCACGAAACACTCCTCTTTTCCCTTTGCTTTTCCCTTTGCTTTTCCCATACGTTTCATTCTAAATCCTTACAGGTCTCCGAAGGAATTTAATCTTTGGGGGTACAAAAGGCAGAGACCGAGCGGCTCCTTCTGCTTTGTGCCTGGTCGCATCCCTTTGCTGAAGTGATGAATGCAGACCAGTATTTGCCCACATGGGCATCAAATAGGGAAAATGCCTGGAAAAAAATTTTTTTGAAGGAAAACAGTAGTTAACTTCATTAAAACATTATCCTGCTATGCTTACACTTTATAACGTTAGTTTAGTTTTGATTTCTGTGCTTTTCAATTACTATTGTAATTTGGTGTATGTACGATTGCCTCCGGTGATCCCTTTCAGGAGAGGTAATACTGTGATTCCTCAGTTCTTTCCAGTCTGTCTGAGTGCTTGCTGTCTGCTGGCTGCCAGACCCGTGCCTATTAAAATCCACATTTATTAATGCTCACGGTTCACGGTTCACTTTGAGCCCTTCTAATCACACTGTCCTTCCTGTCTTAGTTTTCTTTTAAATCACTTTAAATCATGTCTCCATTTCCTACCATCAATTATTGGGTAAGCCTTGATTTGTTAAAACGTCCATCGAAAGCATTACGTCGGCAGAATGATTGGACCTCAGGTCCGTGTCTCCTGTCATTAGCTGGATTTCTGCATCTGATCCCCCCGGTGATCCTGGTGAAGAATTGTCTTCCTTGAGCTGTCGTGGGGAAGGTCGTTGTGACAGAAGAGTCTTGCCTGATTTATATAGTGAGGCACGCTCACTAATTCTGGCGTCAGAGCTCTGAGCACTTACCAATTGATTCCTATCAGTGTTGTGTGAGATGATAAATTCTAATCAGAGCTTTTTGGTCTGTGTTAGTCTGGCTTTCTTTTTTATAATGGATTTCTCTCATTCATGCTTTCCCTAGTCTGCATTTTTATGACTGTGATGTGCTTTGATTTACTTCATTCAGAGCACCACGCTCTGGCTTCAATTACTCCATTTAACTTTAAATAGACATTGTAGGAGCCTCACTGATACAAAGAACATCTGGTGTCAATAAAGTGCAGCGGGAGGTGCCGTGTGGGAAGGAACCCAAGAACTGAACACATCTCTGGGCACATCCGTCAGGACATGAACGTACGTATTGTGGCGCCCCGCCGCTTAAATGCTCTCGGAGTGGAGCTCGCTCTGGGTGTTCAAGTCAGGAGGGCACCATTTTGATCTGCCTTGTGGCAACGCTTGACTCACTGACCTAAATAAAGCTCCAGACACAAAACATTCCGTTCAGTTGATAACATCTTTGAGGATGACTTTTGCCAAACAGGAAAGGCACAGACAGCGAGGGGACAGTTTTTTCTAGGTCGTGTACAGAGTGTTTGATGAAGGATGTTGTAAAGAAGTCAGAGTAAGGAACTTTGTTCTTCACACCCCTCCCCAGCAAGCACACCAGAACACAAAGTCCGGAAGTTTTCACGGGGAGGTACAGTTCCTCAGTGCTACTGAGGTGATCCCAACGAGAAATTTTAATAATTTCCTAAGACCAAATCCAGATAGTAGGATGTCAGATGATTAAATAAAGAGAAGCTTTTGCCTGCTCTTAGGCCCCGAAAGAAATAAACTATCTTTAACTGCCAAAGTAAGGACCAAACCGAAATAATTTACCAGATAAAACGTTTACATTCAGATTTTATTCCGTACGCAAAATCTCTGAATCACTCAGGCACTGACAGTCTGACCCTTGTGAACAAGGATGTTCCTAATCATAGGTTTTATTTAAACATTCTCAAATAAAATTATTTATGGGTTACGTACCGGGAAGCATACTTCTGCTTCTCACAGTATCAAAGTGTTCTGAGACTCCGGTCCTCACGCCTGAGGATCGGGAACCCCTCCCCACCTCGCCAGACTCTCTCCGTCTCCACTGCGTGTTTTCCTCTGCAGCACAGGCCGTCTTTCTGTGCCAGACAAGCAGGTGAGCAGGACCAACAGACACCGTGCCCTCCCAGCTTAACAGAAGGAGAGTGTGGCTTCTCCCCGTGGTCCCAGGAAGACCCTCGCTGGCCCTGTTTTGTGATGTGCTCATGCTCAGTTCCATCACAGCTTCCGGGAAGGAAGAAGACAGGACGTGCCAAGAACTGAATCTGTGGGGAGAACAGGTTGTGTTCCCAGAAGGAAGGTGAGGAAACTCATGGTGCAAAAAAAAAAAACCAAACCAAAAAGGCAAAGCAAATTGATAGTAGTGACTACCCTCCATGTTGCTTCACAATCCAACTCTGGTCAGGGGTTTGGAGGATGAGTGTGGGGACGCATGCATTTCAGATTCCGACAGGAGACGCTTTCTGTTTCCTGTCCACCCAGAGCCGAAAGGGCCTCCTAAGACGACTCTCCACCAGGTGGGAACACACAGACGCCTTGTCTACATTTTGGAAGAATAGTAGTAAAGAGAGAGAACGTTCTCTGTGGTGCAGCTGTCGGAGAAGGGTTAAATTAGTTCAGCACTCCTCCCAGCGTGACCTCATGGGATGGTTAAAGATGGGATGTGTCAAGTGAGCAGACAGGAGGAGATTCGGGAAACAAGTCAGAACGCTTTCTTTTTTTTTTTTTTTTTTAATTTTTTTTTTCAACGTTTATTTATTTTTGGGACAGAGACAGAGCATGAACGGGGGAGGGGCAGAGAGAGAGGGAGACACAGAATCGGAAACAGGCTCCAGGCTCTGAGCCATCAGCCCATAGCCCGACGCGGGGCTCGAACTCACGGACCGCGAGATCGTGACCTGGCTGAAGTCAGACGCTTAACTGACTGCGCCACCCAGGCGCCCCAAGGAACGCTTTCTTTATTGAAACATTTCACGAAAACCATAGCATTCCAGAATACTTTGGAGAACTTGGGGCTGCTATGGCATGCAGAATTTCCAAAACAAATTTATTCAGAGAAATCTATTTTTATTCATTAGGGAAGGTAAAGGTAAGGTGATTTCTTAATAACTCGCTTATCCTGATGTTCTCCCAATTTTATTATTTTAAGAGAGCAGTGTAACACCGGGATTCCAAATCCAGACCTTCTGTTAAGACATTGGATGTCTCTGGGGTCAGAAAGCCCAGTCACAAGTTCAGGAAACTTTCTGTGCCCTGTGCTAGTCTTCGTGCGATCACCGCCAGATCCCATAAGGAGGGTCATTGGAGTCATGTCACCTGTATAAATCCAATATGGTGCAACCAGCCTGATGAAATAGGAAGATAGCCCTAGCACGAAAAATATTGCAGCATCTGCTGTGTAACAAAACATCCCTTAATAAGTCATTAAACTTTGGGGTTCCAATTCTAGTACATGAAACATCTACGTCGCTTCTCAGGAGCAGATTCTTATCATCTGTACTAGATGTTATCTGACATAGAAGCTGAAGGAAACGAGAACTAGATACCAGCTTCACTCATTTCTGCATTCCCTGATTCTGCCGCAGCTCCATCTCGTGCCAGAATTTCTTGGAGTCTTCTACACCGATTCCGAAGAAATGGTGTACGTAGCGAAGCTCTGTAGGTTAAGGGAAAGAATTGCTCAGAACAGATGAAGATCTACCTTTCTATACCAGCGTTTCTGTGCAGAAACCAGCCATTTGACTCTCACAGACTAATGAATATCACCTCATTTTGAATCCTAAGACATTACCTGGGCAGAGTATTTTTTCAGTATTTTTGTTTACTTAGTTCTGTGATTATTAAAGCAACTGTGTTTGTAATGTTGGTTAGTTGATGAGATGGGAGAATTTAGGAGAAGACATGTTTGGTGAGGCACATTGAGGGAGGACAACACATGCCCCCTTCAAAAGCTGAGGTCAAGGGCAGTGGGTATTTTAATAGCCAGGGAAAGGCAGAGAGTCCCCCTGTTAGAATTTTGCATCCCCTCACCGATCAGATTTCATAGACACAACACCTAAGTTTGATCTCCTCTGGGATGACAATTAAGCAGCTTTTGTAGAATGAACATGCTTTCAGTTTTGGGTTGCCACAACTTTGGCAACGTGCCGTTGCTCGTACGTGTATGTCCTTGCATCCCAGTTCATTTCGGATTTCACCGGTAAGTTTGCAGGAATTGGTGCACATTTTCACATTCACCACCTGTGCCCTGAAGGCTCTCATTGCCGCAGTGCAATTACTTTAGAGCTTGCATCTCACCCACTTGAAAAGAGCATATATCATTTATAACGGGAAGATCTAGAATCAAACTCCTGTTACCATTTTTTAATCTGTCTCTTTGCAGGCTACTTATTTCGCCTCCCTGGGTCTCAGGCTCCTCGTTTGCAAACCGAGGCACCAATGGTCACATTTATTCTGCCTGTTGGTAAAAACGTTGTGATCAAGTGCGTACTGTCCGTCTTGAAATCTGTCGGGAAGTTTTGGGCTGGGGACTAAGGCTGCAGTGATGAGTGGGTGACCCCTGATCACAGGGTCCTTGCAGGTGAGCAAGTACAGCATTTTAGGGGACGTGCATCTGAGAGAGCCTCAGAGACCCCCCCCCCCCCCCGGGGCGGGGGGGAGGTGACAACTGGACCAGTTGAATGACAACCAGGTAAATGAAGAGGCGAGATTTTTCGGATGGAAAATATGCACAGGTCAGGAAAAAAAAGAGCTTGGCATATATTGTAAATAAAAATGAGTTCACTTTTGTTTTGGAGAACAAACTTGGGGAACTGGGCCAGAGAATGGAAAGATAAGGAGAGAAGTAAGTGGAGGCCAGATGATTTTAAACCACATGCAGGAGTCTGGACTTTCACATGGCTGCAGCGGACAGTCCAAATAAATAGTATTTGAAAAGCTTTATACAGGAGATGGCATAAGCCATTTTGCAAATATTAGTTATTATTGGCTTTTTGTTAATTATTTTAGTAATATGCAGACAGCAACTCTTACCTAGCTTAATCTGCGAACATTTGAGGTAACACTTTGAGATCGTGTCTTAAGAATGCTACTTAGCAATCCACATGGCCTCTGCCCCTTTAGATGGGTCTGGTCTTTCTTATTTAAGCATGAAAACACATTTCTTTTTTTAATATTTATTTATATTGAGAGAGAGAGAGAACCAGGGAGGGTCAGAGAGAGGGGGAGAGAAAGAATCCCAGGCAGGCTCCATACTCAGCAAGGAGCCCAGTGTAGGGCTTCGTCTCACTAACCATGAGATCATGACCCGAGCTGAGATCAAGAGTCGGAGGCTCAACCGACTGACTGAGCCACCCAGGCCCCCGTGAACACACATTTCTGATAGACTTAGTCATTAAAGAAAGTTGTAAAAATAATGGCAAAGCGGAAAATAATTTGGAAATATAGAAGAAATACGGGCATTTCTAGAATTTCAGTTGAACCGTTTGGCAATGGTAACATTTCCCCTAAAAGGTTAGTTCTCTTGACATTAACGAGTGTATAATACATCACAATTAGCATGAATTGCAAACCAACTGAAGCGCCATCAGACAAAGACAAATCATTCTCCCAGACATGACCGTCGGCTGATTGCTTTTAAACTTCACAACCTAACTGAGGGATCCAGGACTAGAACTATATCATCTACCTTGTTTTCGTTTTGTGTGCCCTTGGCCTGCACGAACTTACAGCGTTGCCTTAAGGACGTTGCTTGCCTTGCTGCTGGAACTCTCCTCACTTGTAGATGATGTTCTTTAGACCGAAGGAGTTGTCCCTATCAACTTGAGGAAAGAGCCTGTCCCCGTTAGCATCGCTCTCTGAGCACGGATGGAAACGCTTCTCCAGCAGACCGCCCCCATTGCCCCTTCGTGATCTTGCAGCACTCAGCTGTGCGAGGTGATTCCATTCGTGATGTCGTGACATAAAGCGAGGGCCAGGACCCGGTGTTCTGAAATAGATGTCCTCGTTAGGCTCTCCTTTTGAGACAGAGACACCATTTATCCATAATTCGCGTTCCCTCTTAGCTTTAACCAACTCACTTAAATCCGCACAAAGGTGAAATGGACATACTTGCATCCAATATATGTGGCTATCTAACTGGGGAGAGACGTCATTCGTGAGATTTCTGAGCAAACACCCCCGTCGAAATGGAAAGGGTGGGGGGAATAAGGGAATGTTTGTATGTTAATGAAATGATCCAGGAAAGGGTGAGGAGGAGAGAGAGAGAGAGAGAGAGAGAGAGAGAGAGAGAGAGAATGAATGAATGAATGAATTACTGATGCAGGAGAGAAGGCTGTGGATTGGCGTCTGTAGGACAGGAGACGGGGTCTCATGCACGACTGGTGATGTCGGCAGTTTAGGTGACTAGGGCCAGTTCTGTGGGGGAGTAACAGGCGAGAAGGCAGAGTACGTGTGTCCTAATGCTGGCAGACAGGTAGCTGCAGGTATGGGGATTTGTAGAAATCTCTTTCTGAATGCTTCTACTTTTTTTTTTTTTTAATGTGTATTAAAAGAGAGCAAGCAGGGGAGGGCAGAGAGAGAGGGAGAGAGAAAATCCCAGGCAGGTTCCTCACTGTCAGCTCAGAGCCCGATGCGGGGCTCGAACACACCAACTGTGAGATCGTGACCTGAGCCGAAATCGAGAGTCAGACACTCATTCAACTGAGTCAGCCAGGTGCCCCCTGAATGCTTCTACTTTATGAGGAAAATGAGTCACGAGCTGAGACTGAGCGTGGGAGAGAAGGTGTTGCAGGTTGGAGGAGACAGCAGGCTCTCGTTACCGAGGAGTCTGGCGGGGCAAATGGGACCGGGAAATAAAACATGGCTGCCGGTGTTATTAAAAGCTCTCCTGGGATTTGCAGTCATTGAAATTCAAGTGTTTGGCAAGTCAGTGTTTTTCTACAGCTGGGCAGAGTAGTGAGGTCATTGGATTGAGCTACAGACTGGGTTTTGGCAAATGAATCTTTAAGAGATGGAGAAGGAGTTAGGCTGCGTGCAAAGAAGCGGTAAGAATGATCCACCATGAAATTTAATGGATGGATGTAGTATCATTAGATTTTAGGGGCCAGTATGGCAAAAGGGTCATTGGACTTTGGCTACCAAGTAAAGGCAGTACGCTGGACGGGTAGAAAGTGGTGTTCGGAGAGTAAGACACTCGAAATTGAGATTGTGGGGAATTTGTAGTGATTGATAAAGACAGGGCAGGGGGTGGCCATGAGGCATCACTGGAAGAGAGGCAGTAAAGAAGCTCATGGGCCAGGTCTCCAGTCATCTAAGTATACATGGAAGTCGGCCAGTATTAATGATAGTAATGTCTGGGGGAGACACCAGTAAGGAGCTAAGGTCTTTGAGGCATAAGGGGTGTTTCCCAGAAGTCAGTAAAAAGTCGGATCGTAGGGGCGCCTGGGTGGCTCAGTCTGTTAAGCATCCGACTTCAGCTCAGGTCACGATCTCGCGGTCCGTGAGTTCGAGCCCCGCGTCGGGCTCTGGGCTGATGGCTCAGAGCCTGGAGCCTGCTTCCGATTCTGTGTCTCCCTCTCTCTCTGTCCCTCCCCCATTCATGCTCTGTCTCTCTCTGTCTCAAAAATAAATAAACATTAAAAAAAAAATTAAAAAAAAGTTGGATCGTAATGAGGGGGGAAATAACAAGGTTCGTTTGCCATTTCCAAGTACGTGTGGGTGCCTTAAGAAAAACTATTGTGATTTTTTGTTTTTAATTTTGTCAGGGAGTTATTATGAGGTGCTACAGTGTAGGCAGAAGAAATGAAAATGTGTAGAAAGCTATGTTTCTGAATAGTGATTTGATAAGGATTTTTTTAATGGGGGGGACTGAAAATCATTGTCTCAAAAGCACTGAAAATATTGTGTTATGAACAGGCTCATGTTTCATTTATCACTAAAAAATGAAAACTGTGGATTATCTAGTCAAGTGTACTTTTCAGTGTCTGGTATATATCTTGTTTTGTTTCCAAGTGTTCCCGATTGTCATTTATGCATTTAGTAGAATATGGCAGAATTGAACTTACCGATTGGAGGTTTTTGCAAAAAAAACTTTTTTAATGTTAATTTATTTTTGAAAGAAAGAGATAGTTGGGGAGGAGCAGAGAGAGAGAGGGAGAGGGAGAATCCCAAGCAGGCTCTGCACTGTCAGCATGGAGCCCTGATGCAGGCAGGGCTCAAACCCATGAACCGTGAGATCATGACCTGAGCTGAAATCAAGAGTTGGACGCTCAACTGACTGAGCCACCCGGGCGCCCCTACACTTGCAAAAAATTTCAAATCTCACAGGTTCTTATTTCTTTCACATATGAGATCTCTTCAATTCAAAAGCGAAATTCAAGCTAACATACAGAAATTAAACATTTATATTAAATTCTGTTTTCTGTTTCAGGTAAGTCTGTGCTCTTGATTTATTAGTTGAATAATTTCCTCATGGCAGTATTTTATTAACTGATATGTACAGATAAGCCTTCTCCATTTTATATTTTGTTCTAAATGGATCACTTTTACTAACAAGAGAGCTAAAGGAAATACATGTTCTGTTCAGTTGATAATCTGTTGATTATTAAATAATCCGCATTTTCTAAATGTCTTCAGAAAATCATGGCAAATTGAATTATTAGTGTTAAATATTCAGCAGAAACTTTATGAAAAGAAAAATAAATCCAGCATGCTATTGAAAGCTAAAGTAAAAAAAAAAAATCAAGCAGTCTTTTTAAAAACAACGAGTTTACTGTGAAGAGGGACATTTACTCATTATGATATCCAGAGAGAGGCTGACGAGTGCGGTGTTGATGAGCCCGGTCCTGGAATCGGGAATCCTGGCTTTGAGTCCTGGCCCCGGGCCTTGTTGGATTTATCCTGGGCATGTGGCTCCAATTCTCTAGGCCTAAGCTTCTGCTGCAACACAGCAGTAATAAAATAACCATTTTGTAGAGGCTTCGATTACAATTAAATCACCTATACCAAGCACTTAGGACAATTCCGGGCATTAATAATTGTATTTTATCTTACCCTCTGTCAACTTTAAGACTTCGCTCAAGCCATACCCCACACCTAGGACATACTTTTCCCTATTCTGTATACCAAACCACTCTCTAACTCAGAAGGAGCTCCCAGAAAGATTAAATTAACCTATTCGAAACAGAGTGATTCCCCTAGCGATTATAGAAAGTATACATTCGTGTCCATTTAATCCCCTGTCCCTCTTCCGGTGCACAGCCACCAGGGAAAAGCCTTATGAGGACAACCAGGCAGGGGGCCCTCACCGAGGAGCTGACCGTGCCGGCACGGGATTCCCAGCCTTCAGAGAAATAAATGTTTGTTGTTTAAGCCACCCGGTCTGTGGAGGTTCGTGATAGCAGCCCACAGTCCACACTAAGATAGTCACTCAGTGGTATTCTGTACACCCAGTGATTGTGTTGACACACCCATTTCGATGGCGATGTCAGAAATCAGTATGGTACTAGGTCCCCTTAAAGATGCCTGAATTCCTACACGAGACGAGTATTCACACTTAAGACAGGCCACGTGCACCTCAGACGTTCATTGCCGGAGTGTTTGTAATGGGAGGTGTAAGTTCGGCATGAGAGTTGGGGACGTCTGTGGTCATCCAGGAGACCATGACTTAGAAGGCTTCGGGAGTAAGCGTTTTCTAGAAGTTTTTACGCAGTGGAAGCTGCCATTTACTAGAAGGTTAAAAGTTGTGATCTCTTAGAAGAAGAGAGAATTATTGATATTGCAGCCAAGTCTGATTAGTTAATAACTGCTTAATGACACATGGTGCCATTTACACACACCTGTATTCAATCTGAGACAGTACAGCTGCTGGAAAGGACAGTGGCCCGGGAGTGCGACCCGGGCGGGTGGCTCCTTCCCTCGGCTCCTGGATGCGTGCTCTGCGGTCTCCCCCCACCCGCTGCCCTCCCGGGCGCATTGGCTCATCTGCCAAATGAAGCGGTGGGAGCCCTGGAACCCTTCCTGCCTCAGTGGTGGGTGATTCTCCTTTGGTAACCGTGGACTTTGAAGCTTCTGCGGCATTTGTTTTTCTCTGATTGCCTGTTCTTCGGCTGAGCGAGGTATTTGAGTATCTCGTGGGTTTTGTGGCCCAAACTGCTCGACCTGGTGCGGGGCCTTTGAGCATCTGCATCAGATTTGCAGTCAAATTGTATTCAGTTTACCCCTCCCGCAAACTTCATTTCCCACCTCTTTCCATGACTTCTTAGTCTGTCCTAGTTTTACGAGATTGTTAAACACACACACACACACACACACACACACACACACACATGCACTGTGGAGGATTTAAAGGAAATGATGAGATCGTCGGTTGCTGGGCAACTGCTCTTTAACTGTGATTCAGTGTTTAGTAAGATTGTTTTATCTGGTTCCAGGGTCTTCCCAGAATTTCGCTGTTGCTGATTTTGTGTTCTTTTAGGGAAAAGGGGGGAAAAAAAACAGTAAGCTTAGAAGTGTTTTTTTTTTTTTCTCTGATGTTTCCAAAATTTGTACTTTGGATTTTAAATTGGTACTTTTTTTTATCAAAGAATATCACAGCCTGATCGGGTCCTATCCTCTATTCTCTCGATAGAAAGGTGTTTTCAAGACAAACACTTCAAATAATATATATTCATTCTCTCAGAGCAGTTCCAAAAACCAAATGTAAAAAAAAAAATAACGGACTCCCTAGAGTCTATTTAAATAGGTTTCAAAGCTCAGAAACAAACCTTTTAACGCAGCCGCACCATTCCTCAATTCTTGATTCATAGATTGTTTCTTAAGTGGCTAGAATTTATTGTTGAGCAGTGTTTCAAGAGGGATCATGAGTGCTGTGTTTCTCGAGTTCTTTGAGTTTTATGAGTACCTGCCTGCTGCCTTTATAATAATGTGGTGGCTGGATGTAATCCTTGGGGCACAACCTCTTTACCTTGAAAATCCTGTGACAACTGCTCAGTTTTCTTCTGTGTTAAAATTTGCTCTGGACAAGGCTGAAACAAGACTGAGTTTTTCCCTCTGGTAGAAAAAAATCTACTGCCTCGATGCCTGTAAAAATTGTCTGTAGCTTTAGATTAGACAAGGGAATATCTTGGTGTTAATTGACGTGTATGAAATATTCTGCTAGATGGCATTATATAGCCATCTCAAGATGCAGAATTTATCAATCTTAACAATTTCCTGAATCATATCAATGAATACTTTTGGGGTATCTATTGAGTTTTTCATATTTTAGTGGTTCTAATGATCTCTGCCCTCTTGCTCACTCATATTAAGATTGTCCTATTTCTAGGGGTGCCTAGGGGAGCTTAAGTGTCCGACTTAAGCTCAGGTCATGATCTCACAGTTCATGAGTTCGAGCCCCACATCAGGCTCTGTGCTGACAGCTCGGAGCCTGGGGCCTGCTTCGGATTCTGTATCTCCCTCTCTCTGCCCCTCCCAACTCATGCTCTGGCTCTCTCTCAAAAATAAACAAACATTAAAAAAAAAAAAAAAAGGTTGTCCTATTTACAAAAGGGCTGAAGACAAGTCCTAAGCACTGAAATTAAATGGTGCTCCCTCAACCTCCTGTCCTCTGATGTGATCCCAGTACCCTCATTTCCACTGTAAGGGTCCCAACCTTCACGTCACCCTCACCTCCCAACTGTCGTGACTGTGAATCCACCAGGGCAAATACCATAGTTTTTTATCCCTGTCTATGAAGCCATCAGAACGCAGTCTCCCAGATATTCCTGTGTCTACCTCATTTTGACTTCACTAAGGTTCCACACAAGCCCGTTTCTGCCCTACGTCTCACCTGCTCCCATCTACTGGATAATTGCATGGCGCTTCCCTCAAATTCATCATCAGCAAAACCTCTTCCAACCTCAAACTCGCCTCTGAACATCTGCTTCACGTTAACGCGCTCACGTAAACCTGGCTTTCCCTTGATGATCTTTCTCCTACCGCAGCTCTCTCAAGTGGTGGGTTTTTATTTATTTGTCTGTTTGCTCATAGCCTCTGAACCACAAATTTACTTAAATCATTCTTTTGGGGATATGTGTTCCGAGTGGATCCAGTGCCATTCCTAACTCCTTGTGGGTGGAACTCTTTTTTGGCATTAGCTGACACCTTTAAAGATTTACATGTTTGTTGTCCCTCGGGTGGCCCATGCTTGCTGTTTACAGGTTTGTGCACTCTGTTCCCTCTGGGCCAACATTGGGCATTGCAGACACTGAAGCCATACCTCTCTGGGGGGCTTTGTATGTAAGTGGGCAGGACCCCAAGGCCCTCACACTCTTACGTCCATCAAAAATAGAAGCATATATGTTTTTCCAGTCTTGGGAAAGCCACGCAGTATCCCTGTAATATTTTGAGTTTTGCCTTTTGCCCCTCTGTTCCATGTTCTTCAAGGTCCATATCCTCTTCCAACAATCCCATTATAGAGCCATTTTTAGCCTAGGTCAGGGAGCAAACTCAAGTGCGTGAAGAGTCTAGACAGGTGAAGTCCACAGTGGATGTTGTCCAGGTGTGAACTTGAAGCCAGAATACATAGCACTAATGTGTTCCTCAGACACCTAACGTTCCGTGTGTTTTCAGGCAGCCCTGGGCTGGAAGTGTTCTTTACAGCAGCACACACGGATCCTCTAAAGGAGCACCTGTTTGTCCCAACCAACAAAGGGTCCACACACATAAAGTCACAAGAAGTATGCGCTCACGTTTTTAAATCACCAAACTTCTAAAGAAGCAATCTCATATGAGTAGGACATACAAAACAGCATAAGCAGTCCCTGGAGGGACAGGAGATACTGGATGTGAATTTTTAAAGAAGTGTATTTAAATGGTTTTTTTTCAACGTTTATTTATTTTTGGGACAGAGAGAGACAGAGCATGAACGGGGGAGGGGCAGAGAGAGAGGGAGACACAGAATCGGAAGCAGGCTCCAGGCTCCGAGCCATCAGCCCAGAGCCTGACGCGGGGCTCGAACTCACGGACTGCGAGATCATGACCTGGCTGAAGTCGGACGCTTAACCGACTGCACCACCAGAAGTGTATTTAATGACTACCAAGCAATAAAAGTAGGAAAAATTCTGACTACGTAAGAGCATATAACAAAATCTAACAGACAGGTTTGTGAAAGAGCCAAATATGATTTCCAGATACAAGATGTATCACTGAAATTAGAATTCAATACAAGATAAAAGAGTAATTTAAAGATTCATCTGATAAACAATTACCTTATGAAGCATGGAGAAAGTGATAGAAAATATCAAAGAGCTTATAAAAGATACAGAGAATGAGAGTCTAATCATGATTTCAGAAGGAGAACAGAGAGACAGGAAAAAATTAAAGAGATATTCCAACAAAACTGGTATAAATATATAATATCAGGCAAAATAGATTTGAAAGCAAAAAAGCATTAACGTAAACATTGTTAATACATACTGATAAAAAGTTTTATTTACCAGAAAGATTTAGTCATTCCAAATTTGGTTGAACGTGCTTCAAATATCTCCTGATAAAAGTGTAAGAAGGAATCAAGAAGGCCATCATTGTAATGGGAGATTTTTATACACCTCCATCAGTCATTAATAGATAAATCAGATTAAAAAACAAACAATAATCCCTAAGATTCAAACAACAAAACTCACAAGAGTAACCTAATGATACTGTTAATACTATACCCAATAGAGTAACACATGGGAAACATTATTTCACAGCACAGAGCAAACATTTAAAAAATGATATTTGAAATAAAACTTTTACATGGCAAATAGAAAAAGCAAAGACCTTGTTAAAAGATTTTTTGAGGTTTTTTACAAAGTGTCAGAAGACATTTTACATTCTATGTAAGTAAACAAAGGGGTAATGTCTATTTAAAGTGCTTGTAGGGGCACCCGGGTGGCTCAGTTGTTGAGCATCTGACTCCTGATTTCGGCTCAGGTCATGAGTTCCAGCCCCACATCGGGCTCTGCTCTGACAGCAAGGAACCTGCTTGGGATTCTCTGTCTGCCTCTCTCTCTGCCCCTTCCCTGCTTAACACATGCACGCTCTCTCTCAAAAAACAGAAAGTAGAGGAAAACGCTGCCATTTCCCTGGAGTGCTGTGGGAAAAGACAAAGCCTGCCTGTGTCTGCCACCCCGGGGGCTCGCAGCAAGGGCAGTGGCCAGTCCGCAGTAGGAGAAGGCGGTCCTCCCCGAAGTGCAAGGGCACGGACAAAGCCAGCCGGGACCACACATCTCCACACTGAGAGGCGATTCCCCAGCGCCTGAGTGCACGGAGTGGGACTTTGAATCCTAGCCAAGCGCAGGGTCAGGGGAGTTGGTGGAGCGAGAAGGACCACCCTGTCTGCGCCCGGGGCACAGTGAGGACGACTCCAACTGAGTCTACCTTTCCGGCTCCGTGGAGAAGAGACTGAGGGATCACCATCCCCTGCCCGCCCCCCCGACCAAGGCAGGACCTCAGGGATCGCTCCTGGGGCCCACAGTGGAGGTGGGTCCAGATTACCCCAAAGCTCACCCCTTGCACTGGGTAACTGCGTATGCACCGGATCGGCACAGACCCTGCAAAGAGCTACTCCCAAGCAGCGATGCGTCATTGCCTGGCTTAACTCTAGGTCAACTCTGGATATATAGATACATTCTCTCCCAACCCCCGTTTCTCCTCCTTATCTCTTCCCGCCCCTAGGCTGGTTACTCTGGTTACTGGTCTAAACAGACGTATTTAATCCACTGTCTTGACACATGTTCTACACCTCCTTTACACTCTTTTCTGTCCCTCTGGAATAATCAAGCCATATAGTTTCTCTGTCTGGGTAACTGTACCTTCGGTTCGTTTTCCCCGCCTCCTTCTTCATTTTCCGTTCTCTCTGGATTAAGCCTTTTAGTCTCTCTGCCTAGTCAGTGTTTATTTTTTTCTCCCCGCCCCCCCGCCCCACCCCCGCTCCTGTCATTCCCTCTTTGTTTGTGCTTTTCCTTCACCACCACCTCCACCCTCTTCCTTACGTAGTTGGTGTTTTGGGTATTTTTGTTTTTAGTTTTCAGTTTTTTGCTTTTGTTTGTTTCTTTGTTGTGTTATATGTGTGTTTGTGTGTTTTTGTCTCCTGTTTGTCTATCTGTTTTCCTTTCCAGGGTTACTCCAAGGAACAAATCAAAGCACACCTGGGGGAGGGTCCAAAATACCACTAGGAGTAGGGTAATAAAGTAACCAAAGTCACAACCACAGAGAGCAACTAACAATCAACGAAAGAACACTTCTGAAGGGCCAGGCCCTGGACAATGTATGACCCCTCTTCAATATAGCAGTGCTCACAGGTCAGAGCACACAACAAGCTTTTAAAATGCATAAGGGACAGAAAACTAGCCGAAATGATGAAACAGAAGAATTCTCCTCAAAAGAAATTCCAGGAAGTAGCAACAGCTAATGAATTGATCAAAACCGATTTAAGCAACATAATGGAACAAGAATTTAGAATAATAGTCATAAAATTAATCGCTGGGCTTGAGAAAGCATAGAGGACAGCAGAGAATCTATTGCTACAGAGATCAAGGGACTAAGACATGAGGAGCTAAAAAGTGCTCTAAATGAGGTGCAAAATAAAATGGAGGTGACCACAGCTCGGACTGAAGAGGCAGAGGAAAGAATAGGTGACTTAGAAGATAAAATTATGGAAAAAGAGGAAGCTGAGACAAAGAGACATAAAAAAATCCAGGGGTATGAGGGGAGAATTAGAGGACTAAGTGATGTAATCAAACAGAAAAATATTTGTATCATAGGAGTTCTAGAAGAAAGAGAGAGAGAGAAAGGGGGTGAAGGTGTACTTGAACAAACCATAGCTGAGAACTTCCCCGATCTGGGGAAGGAAACAGGCATTGCAATCAAAGAGGCACAGAGAACTCCCTTCAGATGTAATTTGAATTGATCTTCTGCACGACATATCATAGTGAAACTGGCAAAAGACAAGGATAAAGAGAGAATTCTGACAGTATCTAGGGATAAACAGGCCTTAACATACAAAGGTAGACACATATGAGTAGTAGCAGACCTATCTACTGAAACTTAGCAGGCCAGAAAGGAATGGCAGGAAATCTTTAATGTGATGGACAGGAAAAATATGCAGCCAAGAATCCTTTACCCAGCAAGTCTTTCATTCAGAATAGAAGGAGAGATAAAGGTTTTCCCAAACAAACAAAAACTGAAGGAATTCATCACCACTAAACCAGCCCTACAAGAGATCCTAAGGGGGATTCTGTGAGTGAAATGTTTCAAGGATCACAAAGGACCAGAGACATCACTACAAGCATGAAACCTACAGACATCACAATGACTCTAAAGCCATATCTTTCAATAATAACACTGAATGTAAATGGACTAAATGCTTCAACAAGACGTAGGGTATCAGAATGGATTTAAAAAAAAAACAAAAAAACAAGACCCATACATTTGCTATCTACAAGACACTCATTTTAGACCTGAGGACACCTTCAGATTGAAAGTGAGGGGATGGAGAACTATCTATCATGCTACTGGAAGTCAAAAGAAAGCTGGAGTAGCCATACTTTTATCAGACAAACTAGACTTTAAATGAAAGGCTGTAACAAGAAATGAAGAAGGGCATTATGTAATAATTACAGGTTCTATCCATCAGGAAGAGCTAACAATTTTAATTGTGTGCCAAATATGGGAGACCACAAATACATAAAACAAGCACAAACATAAGCAACCTTATTGATAAGAATGTGGTAATTGCAGGGGACTTGAATATCCCACTTACAACAATGGATAGATCATCTAGACACAGGATCAATAAAGAAACAAGGGCCCTGAGTGATACATTGGATCAGATGGACTTGACAGATATATTTAGAACTCTGCATCCCAAAGTAACAGAATATGTTTTCTTCTCGAGTGCACATGGAACAGTCTCCAAGATAGATCACATACTGGGTCACAAAACAGCCCTTCATAAGTATAAAAGAAATGAGATCTTACCAGGCACACTTTCAGATCACAATGCTATGAAACTTGAAATCAACCACAGGAAAAAGTCTGGAAAACCTCCAAAAGCATGGAGGTTAAAGAACACCCTACTAAAGAATGAATGGGTCTGGGGCCCCTGGGTGGCTCAGTTGGTTGGGCCAATGACTTCTCAGGTCATGATCTTGCAGTTTGTGAGTTCGAGCCCCGCATGGTGCTATGTGCTGACAGCTCGGACCCTGGAGCCTACTTCGGATTCTATGTCTCCCCCTCTCTCTACCCCTACCTTGCTCACGCTCTGTGTCTCTCTGTCTCTCAATGATAAATAAATGTTTAAAAAAAATTAAAAAAAAAAGAATGAATGGGTCAAGCAGGCAATTAGAGAAGAAATTTAAAAATATATGGAAACAAATGAAAATGAAAAGACAACAATCCAAAAGCTTTGGGATGCAGCAAAGGCAGTCCTGAGAGGAAAATGCATTGCAATCCAGGCCTATCTCAAGAAACAAGAAAAATCCTAAATACAAAATCTAACAGCACACCTAAAGGAAATAGAAGCAGAATACCAAAGGCACCCCAAACCCAGCAGAAGAAGAGAAATAATAAATATCAGAGCAGAAATAAACAGTATAGAATCTAAAAAAACAGTAGAGCAGATCAATGAAACCAAGAGTTAGGTTTTTGGAAAAATAAACAAAATTGATAAACCTCTAGCCAGACTTCTCAAAAAGAAAGGGATATGACCCAAATAGATAAAATCACAAATGGAAATGGAATTATTATAACCAATCCATCAGAAATATAAGCAATCATCAGGGAATACTATGAAAAATTATATGCCAACAAACTGGACAACCTGGAAGAAATGGATAAATTCCTAAGCACCCACACACTTCCAAAACTCCAGCAGGAAGAAATAGGAAATCTGAACATACCTATAACCAGTGAAGAAATTGAATCAGTTATCAAAAATCTCCCAACAAATAAAAGTCCAGGACCAGATGGCTTCCCTGAGAATTCTACCAGACATTTAAAGCAGAGATAATACCTATCCTTCTCAAGCTGTTCCAAAAAATACAAAGGGAAGGAAAACTTCCAGACTCATTCTATGAAGCCAGCATTACTCTGATTCCCAAACCAGACAGAGACCCAGCAAAAAAAGAGAACTACAGGCCAAAATCCCTGATGAATATGGATGCAAAAATTCTCAATAGGATACTAGTAAATCGAACTCAACAGCATATAAAAAGAATTATTCACCATGATCAAGTGGGATTCATTCCTGGGCTGCAGGGCTGGTTCAGCATCCACAAGTCAATCAATGTGATACATCACATTAAAAAAAGAAAAGAACTATATGATCCTGTCAATAGGTGCAGAAAAAGCACTTGACAAAATTCAGCATCTTTTCTTAACAAAAACCCTCAAGAAAGTTGTAATAGAAGGAACATACTTAAACATCATAAGAGCCATTCATGAAAAGCCCACAGCTACTATCATCCTCAATGGGGAAAAACTGAGAGCTTTCCCCCTGAGATCAGGAACACAACAGGGATGTCCACTCTTACTGCTGTTGTTTAACATAGTGTTGGAAGTGCTAGCATCAGCAATCAGACAACAAAAGGAAATCAAAGGCATCAAAATTGGCAAAGATGAAGTCAAGCTTTCACTTTTTGCAAAGATGACATGATACTTTACATGGAAAATCCCATAGACTCCACCAAAAGTCTGCTAGAACTGATCTATGAATTCAGGAAAGTTGAAGGGTACAAAATTAATGTACAGAAATCAGTTGCATTTTTATACACCAATAATGAAGCAACAGAAAGAGAAATAAACTGATCCCATTCATAATTGCACCAAGAATCATAAAATACCTAGAAATAAACCTAACCAAAGATGTAAAAGATCTGTATGCTGAAAACTATAGAAAGTTTATGAAGGAAATTGAAGAAGATACAAAGAAATGGAAAAACATTCCATGCTCATGGATCAAAAGAATACATACTGTTAAAATGTCAATACTACCCAAAGCTATCTACACATTCAATGCAATCCCAATCAAAATTGCACCAGCATTCTTCTCAAAGCTAGAACATGCAATCCTAAAATTTGTATGGAACCACAAAAGACCCCGAATAGCCAAAGCAATTTTGAAGAAGAAGACCAAAGCGGGAGGCATCACAATCCCAGACTTTAGCCTCTAAAACAAAGCTGTAATCATCAAGACAGCATGGTATTGGCACAAAAACAGACACATAGACCAATGGAATAGAATAGAGACTCCAGAATTGGACCCACAAAAGTATGGCCAACTAATCTCTGGCAAAGCAGAAAAGAATATCTAGTTGACAAAAAGGCAGTCTCTTTAACAAATGGTGCTGGGAGAACTGGACAGCAACGTGCAGAAGAATGAAACTAGACCACTTTCTTACAGCATTCACCAAAGTAAACTCAAAATGGATGAAGGACCTGAATGTGAGACAGGAAACCAACAAAACCCTAAAGGAGAAAGCAGGAAAAAACCTCTCTGAACTCAGCCGCAGAAATTTCTTACTCAACACATCTCCAAACGCAAGGGAATTAAAAGCAAAAATTAACTATTGGGACCTCATCAACATAAAAACCTTCTGCACTGCGAAGGAAACAATCAACAAAACTAACAGGCAACCGATGGAATGGGAAAAGATATTTGCAAATGACATATCAGACAAAGGGCTAGTATCCAAAAATCTATAAAGAACTGAGCAAACTCCACACCCAAAAAACAAATAATCCAGTGAAGAAATGGGCAGAAAACATGAATAGACACTTCTCTACAGAAGACATCCAGATGGCCAACAGGCACATGAAAAGATGCTCAGCGTCACTTCTCATCAGGGAAATCCAAATCAAAACCACACTGAGATATCACCTCATGCCAGTCAGAGTGGCTAAAATGAACAAATCAGGAGACTATAGATGCTGGAGAGGATGTGGAGAAACGGGAACCCTCTTGCACTGTTGGTGGAATGCAAACTGGTGCAGCCGCTCTGAAAAAAAGTGTGGAGGTTCCTCAGAAAATTAAAAATAGATCTACCCTATGACCCAGCAATATCACTGCTAGGAATTGACCCAAGGGATTCAGGAGTGCTGATGCATAGGGGCACTTGTACCCCAATGATTATAGCTGCACTTTCAACAATAGTCAAATTATGGAAAGAGCCTAAATGTCCATCAATTGACGAATGGATAAAGAAGATGTGGTTTATATATACAATGGAATACTACTTGGCAATGAGAAAGAATGAAATCTGGCCATTTATAGCAATGTGGTTGGAACTGGAGAGTATTATGCTAAGTGAAATAAGTCAGGCAGAGAAAGATACCATATGTTTTCACTCTTATGTGGATCCTGAGAAACTTAACAGAAGACCAGGGGGGAGGGAAAGGGGGGGGGGGAGTTACAGAGAGGGAAGGAGGCAAACCATAAGAGACTCTTAAATAGTGAGAACAAACTGAGGGTGGATGGGGGTGGGGCAGAGGGGAAAGTGGGTGATGGGCATAGAGGAGGGCACCTCTTTGGATGAGCACTGGGTGTTGTATGGAAACCAATTTGACAATAAATTTATATATATATGTATATATATGTATATATATATGTATATATAGGTATGTATATATATGTATATATATATATAAACAAATAAAATGCTTTTATATATTAATAAAAAGAACCCAACAGAAAGTGGGCAAAGACTATGAGCATGTAAATGACAAGAGATAAACACCAGTGACCAATACACATAGGGAAAGATGCTCAGCCTAACTGGCAATAAGGAAAATACAAACCCAAAGAAGGAGGTACTCTGTCATATCCATCCCATCATCCATCACATCCGAACACATTAGTGCATCTAGTAATGGCAAGTGGAGAGAACATGGAGAAGAGGTGGGACAGAACTGGTGGGAGTGTAAACTGGGGTATTTGCCTAAGGGAACAACTTGATAACTAATAAAACTTAAGACACACATGCTCTTTGAGTTAGACATTCTACTCCTCAGGTTCTACCCTGGAGAAATTCTTATACACAGAAACATGTACAAAGATTATGATTTCAGGACTGTGTGTTGTTGCAAAAAAAGAGGGAAAAAACGAATTTTCACATGTAGAAAAATGAATAAATCTTGATGTATACAGCGGATACAAGGAATAGAGTTCAGTTATGTGTATAAACGTGGCTAATTTTAAAACCCATAATATCATTAAAAACATGTTGCAGAAAGAGGTGCAGAATTTGGTAAGATTCATGCAACTATTAAGACATAGTGTATATTGTTTATGAATACACATGCAGTAAATGTACAAAACTATGCATGGAAATGATGCACACCTTCCTTTGGGGAAGTGAGCGAGGGGGAAAAGCTCCTGGTTAGGGCTCTGGCTGTTTGTGAATCATTTTCTTCTTATTCTGGTAGAAGGGTGAATTTTGAGTTTAATATGACAAAATGTTAACATCTGTTTTAGTGCTGAGTCCACGAGAGATCTGTTATATTATTTTCTATCTCTGTTAAGTATGTTGCATAATATAAAATTTTCAAAATGAAAGGAGACTGAGAAAATGTCTTTAAAAACTTGCCATTTTCTGGAAATCAAACGAGGGCAAAGTTGTTAGAACAGGCTCATTTTAAAAATGAGGACTGGGAAAAGTATTAGATTTTGTAATAACTTTCAAGAGAGCGGCTTCATTAAATGTTGAGTCGGAAGGGAGGTAGCCAGAGGCTCTTCAGAAAGTTGGAAGAAGGTAAAAAGTGGATGGATGGCATACCACAAAGCATCAGAGAGCCAACAAAAGAAGCTTTAGAATAAGAGATCGCTGAATATTTACCAATATGACATTATGGGAGAAAGAGTAGGTAAATACCTAAATTACATAAGATGGGCTGATTAAGCACTGTTAGATCAGTTTTAGAGGCTTTCCATTTATAGGAAATCGATCGTTGTCTCTGAGAATTCCTTAACATTACCGAAATATGTAAAGATAGATACATATGCAAACAGATTTAGTAATTGGTAGACATACTGACTATTTATGAAGCAGTTTTAAAGAATAGTTTCCATTTCTTATATTAAGGATGGCATCCAAAATATTCATCTCATCATGCACAAATGCATTGAATTATTAATTGGAAATGCATTTCCTCTTTAGCCTAAAGAAAAGAACTAAATTAGGATCATGTGTGAAAACTTGTGGGCCCACTATTGCTAAACTTAATGCTCATTTCTTGGCAACATCAAAACATTTTCTGAGTATTTTTTTTAAAAATCATACATATATGACATACGTGTTTTTGAAGCAATAACTACTTAATTTTTAAACTTATGCTTGTGATTTTTAAGATAGTACCATAAAGAGGAGTGACTCTTAAAAGCAGGTGAAATTTATAAAAAAAAAATTAATGTTCATTTATTTTTGAGAGAGAGATAGAGCATGAGCGGGGTAAGAGCAGAGAGGGAGACACAATCTGAAGCAGGCTCCAGGCTCTGGGCTGTTAGCACAGAGCCCTACGTGGGGCTCGAACAGTGAGATCTCAGGAACAGTGAAATCACGACCTGAGATGAAGTCGGATGCTTAACTGACTGAGCCACCCAGGTGCCCCAGAGGCGGATGTATCGTTATCTAATAATCAATGATAATTGAGAAATAAGTATTACAACTACTTGCTAGCTTCATACACATGACCTACACTTAGGACTCTGTGCGGTATAGGCTAGAGTTTGACACTGTGACTTTTGTCCGTAGGACAGGTGAGTATGTTGGAGACACTCAGTGGCAGTTCTCCTCCTAACAGACAGAGTCAGGTGCCACACTGCCCTCCTCAATCCCAGGGCACAGAAGTGTGGAGGGAAAGGTAAACTGCATTGCAGACATGGTTCAAGTGCATGCCATGAGAACTCTTTGAAATCTCAGCATCCTATTTCTTCCAATCTTTACCAAACCAAACAACAACAACAAAACCCACAACTTTCAATAGTCTAAGTAACAAAAATATACTTTTGATAGATCATTAAGATACTTCGAGTTTATTCCAACAGCAGTTCAGCCCTCTCGCTGGAGAGATTCTTGATGATCCCCTTCGAAACTAGTACTTTACTCCCGATTGTAACCTCTCTTAATTTTCTACCCTCCGTTACATTCTTACATCCTTGCCTTTCACTTCCTAACCTCAGTGTCCACCATGTCAGTCCCTTTGGAGTATGTTCTACAAAGGACGTCCCAAGCATTGAGAGCATAGAATTACCGGGCTGTTTGTTAGGAATTCAGATTCTGGAGCACCGTCCTAAAAGATTCTGATTTGGAATACACTTTAGTATAGGATTTTCCATCAATTTGGACTCCCTTTTGTTCTTCAGCCCCACCATTAGCAGTTCCCCAAACTGGTTATTTCCATGATCTGCTTTCTCTTTTCCCTTAGCTGAGCCCGCATGTTTCCACTACAAATATATGTGGTTAAGCCTATGTGTTTTATAGTCAGAGACATAGGCTGATCCTGTTACATGTTTGGTATGTATTGGAGAAATCAGCAAACTACCTTCAGTTATAATATCCTTATCTGTAACATAGGAATTCATGTATCATTCACTCACCCATGAATTTAGTTTATTAACTTATATTAATTTGTGTTTATATTTATAATACTTGTTGAGTAGATGCTGTTCTAAGTACTGGAGATATAATGAACAATATCTAAAGGTTCCACAGACCTTACAATTTCATTAAATATTAGCATTTAAAGCGTATAGTTGAGAAGATTTAATGAAAGCATTATAGTAGCTAATGCATATACCAGTGTTTAAGTGCCAGACAAGGTTTTAAGCTCTCTACGTAACACACTTATTTATTCCTTATAAGAATAGTATGTGACAGGTACTATTATTATTATTGTTTATACATGATGAAATCGGGCCACAGAAAGTTTATTTATTTCAAAGTCACTTAGCTAATAAATGGTAATGCTGGGATTTTTAACCCAGGTCAGTGGGGTCTGGAACCCATCCTCTTAATCTCTGATGTGACACTACCTCTGTTTGAGACATTTAACCTATCAAAATCTTGACGTACGTATCAGATTTCGGAAGAAGTCAACCTAAACTACAGAATGTCTTCAAGACCAAGTCTGTAACTTAAGGTTTTTCAAGAAAGAGTGTGTCAACAAGCAGGAATAGTCTCGATGAGTATTGGGAAAAGAGCGCCTTCCCAACAGCAAAAGTTGGCAAGGTCTGTGAAGCATTTACAGAGAAGAAACCTAATGTGACGACAGATATTGAATACTTAGCACTTCGTCATTGTGCGAATTGCTTTTCACAGATTACCCTGATTCGTCTTGATGATCATTTACGAAGCATATGATACATCTATTTTACAAGATGAAGAACTGATGTTAGTACAAGTTGAATCACTAGTCCAGGGTCTTGCAGTCAGCAAGCATCTCCAATTCGATGGTTTGACCCCAGAACACGCCTTCCTCATGGCTTCCAAGTGTCATTTTTTAAAATACCGGCTGTCACGTTCAATCTGCAGGATACAAAACTTCTGGCACTTAGACTCTTATTTTTCTCCCAAGTAGCATCAGGGCTGGGAGAGTGTACTTTGAGACCATGTAGCAAAAGGTGAGTTACAATGTGATTTTCTGAGGTGCTTCCACTGGCCACACCAGCTGAATCAATTCCTCTATTGTTTTGCAGAATTCCATTTTTATAATTATTGTTTTAATGTTACTGTCCTCTGCTAGGCTCTAAGATATGAAGTTTACAGTGTACCTCCTTCATTTTTCAGTGCGTGTCCAGTGCTTGGTGTAGTTCCTGGTATGTGAAGGCTTGCTTTTGTGTTCACTTAATGTACATTTTTTTATATAAATTGATTTATTCACTTAGGGAGAGAGAGCAAGCACAAATGGGGGAGGGGCAGAAAGAGAGAGGGAGGGAGAGAGAATCCCAAGCAGGAGCCCAGTGCAGGGCTAGAATTTATAAGCCGTGAGATCATGACCTGAGCGGAAACCAAGAGTCAGATGCTTAACCGGCTGAACCACTCAGGTGCCCCTATGTACATTTCTAATCCTGTGCCTGGTTTCTGAGGTTCTCTGATAAAGGCAAAAATGCATACAGATGACTATTAAGCCCTGGAAAAGGATATCCCTAGCGTGAATTAAACAGCACAGGGAGAAGGTGGGCTAGAAATTAGAATATCGGGGTTGTTTGTAACATTCTCACTTCATTAATGCATTTGCTTTTTCACTTACATTAACAGAATCTTGGGAGCCTGTTTACTCCGATTCATCCCCGGGAGACTGAGCAAACAACCCATCGCTGTGTGCATTCACTGAGGTGATGCCGTCCCACACGCATGGCCTGAGCAAGCCGCCAGCAACAGACTGGATGTGAATTTCGGGCACCAGCAAAACAGAAGCACTGAACGTCATTTCTTTTAAAAAAAATTTTTTTTTTTCAACGTTTATTTATTTTTGGGACCGAGAGAGACAGAGCATGAACGGGGGAGGGGCAGAGAGAGAGGGAGACACAGAATCGGAAACAGGCTCCAGGCTCTGAGCCATCGGCCCAGAGCCTGACGCGGGGCTCGAATTCACGGACCGCAAGATCGTGACCCGGCTGAAGTCCGACGCTTAACCTTCTGCGCCACCCAGGCGCCCCCGTCATTTCTTTTTAAAGCAAGGCAACAAAAGTTGTTCTTAAGGGAGTATCAGGACTTCGTTGAACTTCATTACAAGTAATTTTTTTTGTAAAATTTTTTAATGTTTTTATTTATTTTTGAGAGAGAGAAGGACAAAGCGTGAGCAGGGGAGGGGCAGAGAGAGAGGGAGACCCAGAATCCAAAGCAGGCTCTAGGCTCTGAGCCGTCAGCACAGTGCCCAATGCGGGGCTCAAACCTACAAACTGTGAGGTCGTGACCTGAGCCACCCTCAGGCTCTCAACCGACTGAGCCACCCAGGCGCCCCTCAGGTAATTTGTTTTTAATATTATTTTGATTTTGACTGACGCCTAGGTGTGGGGTGGAGGGCATAATCGATCCAGTGTTGGGTGTTGCCCAAGTTCTCCCACCTGATCTCCTGGAGCACAACGGCCATCCTCGCACATCACATGGCACTGCCTGCCTTCTCGCACGTTATTAATATTAGCGTATTTCGTTTGGGTCATTTGTATTTTGTGTCTGAGAGAGAGGTAGCCGAGCTCTTTGACAAGGTGAACCCTTCCTCCTGGATGCTGCCTTCCGTACTTGGATGATGTTGATTCGCCGCTGTTGTGCATTTGAATTCCAGCCACAGATTCTCTCTACTCTGCTTCTTCCTCCATCTACTGGTTTTATTTCCAGACTTCCCGACAGGCCGTGCTTACTGCTTCCTCTGCGCTTAGTGGAACTCTGGCTCTTGCAGCCAAGCTTTCAAGCAGCCCCAGCATCCCTTTTTGTTGTGTGTGGGCTCAGCCTTGCTTAAAGCCTCTGTCTTATGTGTGTTTTTTCTTCCATTAATTCAGTCATCAGCTTACTCATCTTCCCTGTCACCGTCTAAACAGCTAACATTGTTTTCCATGCTTAGGAGGTGTTGTTCGTATTCAGTGAGTGGAATTAAATCATTTCACCAATTTTTACGTTTCGGATTGTGTGAATTACTATATGACATTTCAAAGTGTCTTATTGGAAGTTGTTTTAAAGTACCTTAAAATGAGAATGCTTATGCCCAAAACCTATTTGATTAAATGAAAAGATTGAAAAAAACCCCTCATATCCAAGTTTTGAGGATTGAAGAATTACTGTGTCCTTCAGTTTTTAAAGTTGTATCTCTGTATTTTGTATATTCCAAGTTTATTGTATTTTCATGTCTTAAAGGATATATATATATTTACCAACTTTTGAGTATAATGACAATCATATAATCCAGAAATTCCTCAGAGTGATTTTGATGAGTTTTAATTGCCTCCTGCCTTTTTTTCCCTATACCAGGAGGTTCAGGAAATAATTAAAAAAAATTTTTTTTACATTTATTTATTTTTGAGAGACAGAGACAGAACGTGAGTGGGGGAGGGGCAGAGAGAGAGAGAGAGAGGGAGACACAGAATCCAAAGCAGGCTCTAGGCTCTGAGCCATCAGCACAGAGCCCATTGCGGGGCTCGAGCCCACAAACCATGAAGTCATGACCTGAGCCGAAGTTGGACGCTTAATTGACTGAGCCACTCAGGTGCCCCAGGAAATAATTTCTTAAAAGAATAAACTTTTACATTTTATTTTATTTTCATTTTCACATCCCCATTTACTGTTACTAATAGTAAAATCCACCTTTCTAAATGTACACTTTTATGAATATTGACAAATTTATATAGTCATGTAACTGCCATCATCAATCTAGACAATATTTTCATCAGCCAAAAAAGCTCCTTTATACCCCATTTGTTCCTGACTTTCTTCTCCCACCAGCCAGCCGCAGCCCTGGTGTGAAAATATGAATGCCTTTTTCTTCCTGAAGTACATTTGGGAATATTTTCACTTAAGATATAAGTATCCCTGGTAAATCAGGTGTTGAGTTGACATAATTTTAATACCCTTAAAATGTACTTGCTAGCCTTCTGCTGTGATAAAGATACTTTGGGGAATAGTTTAAATAAGTAATAGAAAATACAGTTGCCTCTGTAATTATGTAATATAACGTTCAGTCTGTGGATGAGAAAGTGCCTTTTTTATGGCATCAAGCTTTGTGACTCACAGGATAGAGAAGGAAAAAATCTTTTTAATGCCTGGATGTTTTTCTCTCCTTCTCCTTCTCTTCCTCCTTCTTCTTTTGGGCAGGGCTGGGGTACAATCAGTTGGTTTAAGATCAGATTTTTTTTTAATCTAAATAAAGTTTTTACTTGGTTTGAAGTGATATAGTGGCTATTATTATATATTATACATATCAATAAATTAATGTGTCTGACCAGTGAAAATCATAGGACAGCCACATTATACCAAAGATTGAAGAGCCATCTCTAAGTTGAACGTAAACTGAAATCCAACTAAGGGCATCGTTTGTTCTTTTGGGAATGGGTATGTGATAAAGGGGCTGTCAGCTGGAGTGGCCAGAGGATCAAATTAATTGCTGGAGAAGACTCACTTTGGGGTGCCATGCGTCCTTCATGCTTCCCTCCTTGGAAAGTGTCTGACATAGGCCATGTGGACGAGAAGAGATCACTGTGTTTATAGTATAAGGTCTGTCTCATTCTTGCCCGGGCTAACAGGATTGGGGGCAGACATAAGCCAGTTTTATCAGTGACAAATCCATTCTGTGTTATCAAAATTAGTACTAGGAGACATCAAGGCTGCAGTCAGACAATGGTAAGAGCTAGTAAATCAGAGTTCATATCATACTTGATTCAACTATAGTAGATACCTTTGAATATGCTCCTTTTTAAATAGTTTCCTATTGATTTATGTGGACAGATTTGTGTCCTCCGTCTCTACGTGACAGGGCTCAGTCACCCGTCTTTGCTGCATATCTCACTCTTGTACCTATATTTTGCCTTCCTTCTTTCTCTGTAGTCTTGCCTTAGCTTAGACAACTTTTTATATTCCAATTTCTACATAAATAAGTCTGCATCTCCTGCCAGCTCATTAAATAATTCTAGATCTTCTCTCATTTACCTTCTTAATCAATTTCTACCTGTAGATCTTTGCAAGTACTTCTAACTCAACATCCTCCTCAAAAGTCTTCTACTGTCACACCCATTAGGTACTTAGTGCACAAATGTTTAATTGAATTGAACTGTCATTGTTCATGGCAAGAAGAAAAACAGAGTGTAGGTTTTGAATTGGGGCTTGGGGAGAAATTAAAAAGGAAAAGATCGTCCACATATCGAGATCACCACGAAGTACAAAACCAGGTTTAAACATTTCTATTCCTTGGGGGTGAGACTAGCCTGTCTCCTAGAAAGATCTTAGTAGGAAATAAAGTTGAGGAGTAAGGGGTGAGACAAAACTGTGGCCGAATTTGAAAGCCGAGAAATTGGAACTTGAGAATTTCATTCTGGGTACCTGTTGACCTCTCCTTGATAGATTCCGTATGTTTCAACAGAAGAGAATTCACCCTTAGCTTCGAGGGTGAGGATGTGGCCTGAATATCTCCAATCAAAATGAATCTCAGGAATCTCGTTCGGAAACATTCCCTTGTGGTGAGTAGAACCGCCGTGATGTAACTGTGCGGGGAGCTGGCCGGGAAACAAAGCTCAGACGAGCTAGAATGATCTTCATGTCACAGCTAGAGAAAATTTCTGAAATTTGTAAAGGTCTCCTAAAAACTGAAAGAAAAGTTTTGGAAAATACGAATGTAAAAAATCACTTACATTCGTGATTAGTAATGTAAATCACTTTGTGTTGGAGAAACACAAGAATATAGATGCATTATGTCATATTTGGAGGAAATACAAAAGTACTACTAGGTATGATGATGTGTTCAGAAAATTGATATATTGACTCATCAACGAATTCAATTGTTTTCAATGCTGTTATAACTATTAGTACTAATGGAACTAAAAGGAATAAAGTTTAACTGCATTTCTATTTTCGTGCGTTTGGCACTGAACTTTTTAAAGACCCTCTTTTGTCGGGGGTGGGGAGTTTGAGGTTCATAACAAAATTGAGAGGAAGGTGCAGGAATTTCCTGTGGACACCCTGCTCCCACTCATGCATGGCATTCCCCATTTTCAGCATTGCTTAGCAGAATAGTACATTTGTTACCAAGAATGAACCTACATGACTCATGAGAATCACCCAAACTCAGTAGTTTACCTTAGAGCTCATGCTTGATAGTGTATCTTCTACAGGTTTGGACAAATATATAATGACATATATTCATCATTAAAATACCACACAGAGTGATTTCACTACCCTAAAAACTCTCAGTGTTCCACTTATTCATCCTTGCATCCCATTTGGACCCCTAGTAATCACTGATCTTTTTACTGTCTCCATAGTCTTGTCTTTCCCAGAATATCATGTAGTTGGAATCATATGGTATATAGCTTTTTCAGATTGGGTTATTTTACTTAGAAATATGTGTTCAAGTTTCCTCCTTTTTTCCAAGGCTTAAGCTCTTTTCTTCTTCTTTTTTTTTTTTTTTTTTTTTTAGCACTGAATAAAACGCCATCATCCAGATGGACCACAGTTTATTTATCCATCACCTACTGAGGGGTATCTTGGCTGCTTCCACATTTTGGCAATTATGAATAAAGTTGCCATAACATCCACGAGCAGGCATTGGTGGACATAAGTTTTTCAACTTTCTGGGTCAATATCAAGAAGTGTAATTCCTGGACCATAGGGTCAGAGTATATTTAGTTTTAGAAGAAACTCCCAGATTGTCTTCCACATTAGCTGCACCATTTTGCATTCCCACCAGCGGTGTATGAGAGTTCCTGTCACTCCACATCCTCACAAACATTTGGTGATGTCATTGTTCCAGATTTGGGCCATTCTGATGGATGTGTAGTGTTGTCTCATTGTTGTTTTAATTTGCATTTCCCTGATGACATATGGCGTGGGGCATCTTCTCATATGCTTATTTACCAATTGTAGATCTTTGGTGAGGGTCTTTTAGGGTCTTTGGCTCATTTTTTTTAAATCACATTATTTGTTTTCTTGTTGAGTTTTATAAATTCTTTGTATATTTTGGTTAGTCCTTTATCAGATGTGTCTTGCAAATATTTTCTCTCAGTCTGTGGTTGTTCTTTCATTTTCTTCATGTTGTCTTTTACAGAGTTTTTAATTTTAATGAAATCCAGCTTATCAATTGTTTCTTCATGGATCATGTATATTTGGTATTCTATCTAAAAATTCGTCACTACACCCAACATCATCTAGATTTTCTTGGGGCACCTGGGTGGCCCAGTAGGTTAAGTGTCCAACTTCCGCTCGGGTCGTGATCTTGTGGTTCACGAGTTCAAGCCCTGTGTCGGGCTCTGTGCTGACAGCTCGGAGCCTGGAGCCTGCTTCGGATTCTGTGTCTCCCTCTCGCTCTGCCCCTCCCCCCTCATATTCTGTCTCTCTGTCTCAAAAATAAAACATGAAAAGATTAGATTTTCTCCTATGTTATCTTCTATTTCTTCTAGGAATTTTATAGTTTTATGCTTTACATTTAGGTGCATCATCCACGTTGAGTTAAATCTTGTCAAGTGTGTAAAGTTGTGTCTTTTTTTTCCCTTTTTTTTTTTTTTTTTTTTTTTTTTTTTTGCATGTGGATGTCTATTTCTAGCACCACTTGTTGAAAACCTGTCTTGGCTCCACTGTACTGCCTTTTCTCCTTTGTTAAAGACAAACTGACTCTATTTTGAAGGTCTGTTCTTGGCCCCTTCCTTATGCTATTCCATTGTTCTATTTGAGTGTTCTTTTCCCAATCTCATCCTGCTCTGATTACTGCAGCTTTATAGTAAGTCTTAAAGTCAAGTAGCATTAGTCTTTCACTTTAATAGTCTTGTCCTTTAATAGTCTGCCAGCTATACTGGGTATTTTTGCCTCTCCAAATAAACTTTAGAATCAATTTGTTGATATCCTAAAAAAAAAAAAAAACTTTTTGGGATTTTTGTTGAGATTAAATGGAATTTATAGATCAAAATGAGAAACACTGACATCTTGACAATATATTGTTTTCCTACCCTTGAACATGGAATATCTTAATTTATTTAGGTCTTTAATTTTATTCATCACAGTTTTATAGGTTTCCTTATATAGATAATGTACATACTTTGTTAGATTTATACCTAAGTATTTAATATTTCGGGGTGCTGATATAAATGATGTTGCATTTTTAATTTCAAACTCTATTTGTTCATTGTTGGTCTATAGAAAAGCAGTTAACTTTTGTATATTCACCTTATGTCCTGCAACTTTTCCATAATCACTTATAGTTTTAGAAGTTTTTGGTCGTTGTTGTTGATGCTTTTGGATTTTCTGCATAGACTATCATACCATCTGCAAACAAAGACAGGTTTTTGTCTTCCTTCCAAATCTGTGTACCTTTCACTTTGTTTTCTTGCCTTATTACATCAGCAAGGACTTCCAGTACAATGTTAAAAACCACTGGTAAGATGGGGCACCTGGGTGGCTCAGTTGGTTGGGTGACCAACTTCGGCTCAGGTCATGATCTCACAGTTTGTGAGTTCAAGCCCCGCGTCGGGTTCTGTGCTGACAGCTCAGAGCCTGGAGCCTACGTTGGATTCTGTGTCTCGCCCTCTCTCTACCCCTCCCCTGCTCACACTCTGTGTCTCTCTGTCTCTCAATAATAAATAAACGTTAAAAAAATTTTAAGAAAAGCAACCAATGGTAAGAGGGGACATCCTAAGCTTGTACCGAAAGTTTCAGAGGTTTATACCATGTAGTATGATGTTAACTACGAGGCCTTGTAATTTGTTTAAAGAGAAAGAGCGAAAGCTGGTAGAGGGGCAGAGGGAGCAAGAGAAAGAGTCTCAAGCAGGCTCCACGCTCAGTGCAGAGTGTGATCTTGTGATCTCACAACCCTGGGATCATGACCTGAGCTGAAGTCAAGAGTCGGATGCTCAGCCTACTTAACCGCCCCGGGCACCCAGGCTTCTTAAAAAAAGATAGCATTTATCAAGTTGAGAAAGTTCCCTTTGAATCCTAGTTTCCTGAAAATTTTCATCGTGAATGGGTGTCGGGTTTTATCAACTGCATCTATTGATAGGATCATGTAGCTTTTCTTTTTTAGTCTGTTGACGTGATGGATTGCATTAGGTTTTCGAATGTTGAACCAGACTTGCTAGGGTAAGTCCCACTTGGTCATGGTCTGTAAAATGGAGTACAAGCTTCATAAACCTAATGGGAGAAATGACACCAATCTCTTATCCTGAGATATGAGATAAATGTTAATTCTTATAATAATACACGTGATACTGTTCTATGAAAATCACATAGATTTCTCTTTTTCTCTTTTTTCTCTTTTTTGGATTTAAAACTTTATAATAAGCTGATGTTTACACGCACACAGGTATACTTTTTTCTCCCTCTAGGGGATGGATTGTTAAGCATTCACCAGCACACCACTAGCTACAACTTTCTCCTGTACTTCTTACTTGATTCAGTGAAGGCTTATTTAGAAAGAACATAATTTTCAACAAAGTTCAGATGTTAAGTCAGAATGAGAAGTAAAGCATACAAGCTTAGAGGGCTTTACGTCACTCTCCTGATTGAAAATGCTCAACTATTTTCTCTTTTTTTTAGAGCCTCAACTATTCTCCTTGACTTATAGGAGCAGTAAGAAATTGCTATCATGGAGCGCTGTATGAGATCAATCTTTCTACTGAGCAGCAGCTAGGAGAAGTTGCCTTTGGTGGTAAAGGCTAGGCTATGGCGGGCTAAATATTTCATGAAGAATTTTTGTTAATCTTAGCAATTGGTAATGTATTTTCCAACTTGGAAAAAGTCCAAAAGATACAAACTTTCTTTTACTTTTCTGCTTCATTTTGTTTTTTGTTTCCTCATACTTTATACCATCTGTTTCCTCCGGGGTAATTCTGCCACCTGCAGGAAATGAGTAGATGACAAGTTCCCACTATGAATTCAAGCTATTAAATATTGTATGAAAAAAAGTCATGTATTTATTTTTTTTAAAGAGACACAAGTTCTTAGTAGTGCCCTGAGGTCAATGTGATTTTCATAGAACAGTATCACGTGTATTATTATAAGAATTAACATTTATCTCATATCTCAGGATAAGAGATTGGTGTCATTTCTCCCATTAGGTTTATGAAGCTTGTACTCCATTTTTCCCCCAGCAAACTAATACAATGCTGTGCACATTTTAGTGCTTATATGTGCTACAAAAGGAAAGCTCTTGAGTGTGCTTCTTTTCCATTTCCAAACATCTCTATTTTTTTTTTTTTATTTTAGAGGGTGGGGGAGAAGGGTAGAGAGAGAGAAATACTGATAGGAAGAAAGAGAGAGAGAGAGAGAGAGAGAGAGAGAGAGAGAGAGAGAATCTCAAGCAGGCTCTATGCTCAGAATAGAGCCTGACATGGGGCTCAATGTGGGGCTAGATCCCACAACCCTGGGATCATGACCTGAGCTGAAATCAAGAGTTGGACATTCAATTGACTGAGCCCCCAGGTGCCACCTAAACATCTCTACTTTCTAGAGAAAGGCTTTGAATTATTTAATTAAATAAGTGTCCTGAATCTGTTCTTGTAGAAAAATATAGCGTGAAAATCTCCCCCTTTTAATCATTCATTCTTCCATTCTGTTTCAGTTTGGATGAATCGATCCAGTCTATGTATATCAATTTTGTTCTAAATGCTCCTGTGGCAGTACTTAGAAAATGTGGTGCAGGGGCGCCTGGGTGGTGCAGTCAGCTAAGCGTCTGACTCTTGGTCTCAGCTCACTTCATGATCTCATAGTTTGTGAGTTTGAGCCCCACATCGGGCTCTATGCTGACGGTGTGGAGCCTGCTTGGGATTCTGTCTCTCCTTCTCTCTGCCCCTCCCCAGCTTGTACTCTCTCCTCTTTCTCTCTCAAATAAACTTAAAGTTTTTTAAAAAGTGAAATGAAATAGAATCCATTTTCACTTTGGTGCCTGCTCTGGCAGCAAAAGGTCATTGGAAGAGGATTTCACGGAACCCTTGGATGCAGGGCCTTCAGTTGGGCACTGGTCTCTGCTCTCCTTTCCAGGGCGGAGATGGAAAACAGCTGGTCCCCAGCTTCCCTGCTCTGCTTACTAGCTTGACAGAGCAGGACGTCAGACACCATTTGTTGGTTTTCATGGTAGAGGCAAGGTGATTAAAACAAGATAAACATGCCAGAAGAAGAAAGAAGGAAAATACCTCAGAATAATTTGGGTGTGAACAAAAAATCCCCTTTGAACTTCCTAAAGAAAGACCCAGGGGACTATGTATAATGGGGATGAGTATATGTGGTTAATATTAGGAAGAAGGTCATGTTACAAGGGAGGAAATATAAGGAGAACACGCGTCTCTGAGGAATTACAAAAGAACATGGAGAATTTCATCTTTACGCAAAATTACAGCATGTTGTTTTTCACATTCATTGTGTTCCAGAGAATTTTTGTGTTTTTGCCATGGCTTGTATGCCTTGTTTATTTTCTTAGCTAACTTCTGCTTAATTAGAAAATTCTCTTCCTCTTGCCACTGATTTTCCCTGTTAAATTTAAAGATGTCATTCTTTATCCAAAGTGAATAGATCACAAGCCTATTTAATAATAGATGTCTCAAGAATATTTCTTTTAGCTTTTCATTTTTAATGAGTTTTACACTGAAATAAATGTTCAAAGATAACACAGAGTTCCTGGATACCATTTCCCCAGCTATGCCTTTGTTAATATCTTTAAAAAAATTTTTAAATGTTTATTTATTTATTAAAAAACATTTTTTTTAACCTTTAATTTTTGAGACAGAGAGAGACAGAGCATGAACGGGGGAGGGTCAGAGACAGGGAGACACAGAATCTGAAACGGGCTCCAGGCTCTGAGCTGTCAGCACAGGGCCCAATGCGGGGCTCTAACTCATGGACCGCGAGATCACGACCTGAGCTGAAGTCAGGCGCTTAACTGACTGAGCCACCCAGGCGCCCCATAATGTTTATTTATTTTTGAGAGAGAGAGAGAGCGAGAGCGCAAGCAGGGGAGGAGCAGAGAGAGAGGGAGACACAGATTCCGAAGCAGGCTCCAGGCTCTGAGCTGTAAGGACAGAGCCCGACACAGGGCTCGGACTCACGAACCGTGAGATCATGACCTGAGCCGAAGTCGGATGCCCAACCGACCGAGCCACCCAGGTGCCCCTGCCTTTGTTAATATCTTATGTCCCATAGTACATTTGCCAAACTAAGAGACTGACACTGATATATTATTTTTAACTAAACTTCAGACATTATTGGGGTTTCATCAGCCTCTCCACTAACATCCTCTTTCTGCTCCAGGATCTAATGTAGGCTACTGTATTCCATTTAGTCCCTTCTAGTCTGTGACAATTTCTCAGTCGTTTTGTGGTTTTCTTGTGGAGTACTGACCGGGTGTCCTGAAGAATGCCCTCGTTCCTGTTTAATCTGAATCTGAACCTAATCTCATGGTTAGGCTGGGGTTAAAGAATCTATAGAAGACCATCGCAGGCGGTATGCCTTCTCCTCACATCATGTCAGGGGTAGATGATCTTCACATGACATCAGTGGGGATGTTTGACTTCGTCATTTGGTCACGCCAGTGTTTGCCAGATTTCCCCACTATTTTTTTTCTCCTTTCCATGCTCTGTTTTCGGAAAGGGAGTCACTGAGTCTAGCCTATCCTCAAGTGAGATGGGAGAGGAGGAAGCTCTACCTCTTGGAGGGGTAAAGAGTCTTACTTGTTCTATGACTGTATTCGAAGTCAATAAAATAGACACCATCAGACCAGTTTCATCGACATGTTGGGCAGTTCAACGAGTTCTGTGTTCACATTCACACATTTCAAAAGTATAAAGATTTGCATCAACTTTTCTAAAACCGTTGAAATGCAGTTTCTTGGCTCTGTCTAAAATCAGTTCCCTGGTGGGATGGTGAAGGATTCCAGGGCAGTTTCACATGGTAAGCCCACGGTGTAGTCTAAAGAAGTGAGTCATGTGTCAGATGATGACAGTTGGAAGGCATGTTCCCAACTATTCAAGTTTTCCCACATTGTTCCCTCCAGATTTTAAGCTCAGATATGACCAGTTTCACTCTCTAATAGTACAGGCCTCCCTAAATTTCCGTACGAGCTAATTCCAGCGTGTGGTGTGAGAAGCCGCCTTGGGCATAGGGTTCACCTCCACGCTGGAGTGTCAGCAGACACCTGTGCCTTCAATCTGTCTGTGCCAAATTTGCTACAAGTAAAAAAGGTGTTTTTTTAAAAGGCATTTTGACTGTTGTTTCTGATTGCTTCAAAATATGGGTGATCTGAAATGGTAATTGAAGTTTGTAGTCACAGATTCAGTCATGTATAAACCAGTGAGACTGGGTCACTATCTACTATTTATCAAGCACTGTGGCAAGAGCTAAGAATTTTTTTTCGACCATGAGGATCCTTCTGATTTTCCTCTCATTGCTTCCAGATAATTATGACTGATGAACACTGTGACGCATCAGATATACCTAACCCATCAGGTGTCCCCTTCTCCTTTCCCTGTTATCAAGCTAGACAAATGTTATGCGTCTTTGTAACACCATGTGATATGCATTTTTGAGTCAGCCTCATTCCTAACTTTATTGAATATGCCAGCACTCTTGTTTTTCTTCTTTTTTACACACTTCTGATTTCTATTAATTTTAAGGATTTTGCGTATCACTATAAATCCTTTGGAAAGAAGATGGAGCAAAAATACACACGTAACATTAAAGTGTTGGGGGGCACTCAAGAGAGGACCAGGTATTCACATGGAGCTTGTGGGGTACTTAGAGATCTGTTATTCATAACCCGACACGCTCGGGCCCATAAGCTCACAGCTTCTTGGTCCCTTTTTGCTGGAAGCCTGATACTACACAGAGTAGAGGTCAACGGCTGACTTAGACCAGAAGTCCCACGCTGGGAGGGCTTTTATTTTATTTTCTGTAAGTGAATGTCTTCCATACAGCACTGTCCTACCTGTCCGTGCAGAGCTGGAACACAAACAAGCAAAATGCCTATCTCAGGGTTACGTGGTAGAGAGGGACTCGGCATAATCTGATTCACCGTTTGGCTATGAAGCTCACTGTGTTCGGCTCTCCACCCTGGAACGAGGACAGACTCTTACCCCAGGGCCAGGATGAATTTCGTTCTCTTGAAGGGTCCAGCTTAATCACTTTCCCTTGGTTGGTCAGAGAAGCTGCAGACAGTGCCCGTGGAATGATTCCTCCTCTGTCTCTGGGGATACAGTTTTCTGAGCTGCAGATCCACCAAGGGCATGAAAAGGGGAAGAAAGCCAAAAAAGAAATCGTCTCTGCTAATTCAATTGTGGGTTTCCTTGGATCAAAGACAGACTACTATAGCATACCAAGTTCAAGATTTTACTCCTAGGATGCTGGAGGCCCTCTCCTCATGATTTACATTAAGGCCTGTGTATGGTACACATGTGGCCTCTAGAAGTGTATTTAAAAGATTCTTTTTTATCACTGGCAAACTGAGGAATAACATACAAGGAGGTCCCAATCTGATGATGTTGTTCAAAAACTAGAAGGTTGGAGGAAGTGAGGACTTGAGTAGACAAAAGAAGAAAGATTCATACATTAAACACCAATGAGGACTGAATCCCAAAGGAGCAAATAAAAATTTCTAGCAAATGCAGCCATCCCATTTGAATATATAGCCAAATAATTAAACTGCAGGAAGCTTGATTCCCAGGGCTTCCAGACACGGAGAAAATAATAACACACACGCACACGCGTGTACACACATGTGCACACATACATTGGTAGGCTTGGGGATCATTTTTTTTACATAACTATTTTCAACCTCTGTGTTAGAAAACATACTTCACTGGAGAAAAATAAGGGAAAAATAATGGGCATCATTTTCTCAATTTTACTGTTGGACACAAGGAATAATTAACAAAGTTTTGCATAAAAACATACTGTTCAAGAAACAATTTTCTGTGTATGGTATAACTTTATTTCCATTTCGAGCTGATGTTCCGCCAGTGGAAGAACCTTAATCGTAATCAGTTTTAAATAATCTCATTATAGAGTGTCCTCAGTCCATGGAAGCCAACCCCCCCCCTCCATGTCCTCCTCCCCCTCTTTCCTCCTCTCTCTTTCTCTTAGGGTTGGTTCCTAGCTCTTTATTCTTTTCTCCTCGTGGTTAGAAAGAGACAAGAAAGGCGAAAAATTCGTCCGTTGAATTTTCTCCTTTAGCAGCTGGTGTGCTTTGAATGAGAATGAACACAAACAAGGTGATTTTCTGGTGTTTTCTATGTAAACTATTGTCTTTGTATCGTTCTGCAGTTTACCAAGATCATTGTGTTGTACATGAGTTACTGGAGTTAAGGACTTGGTTTCTCTCTCTCTCTCTCTCTCTCTCTCTCTCTCTTTTTATTTTTGAGAGAGATTCAGAGAGAGAGACAGAGAATGAATGGGGGAGGGGCAGAGAGAGGGGGGGACACAGATTCTGAAGCGGGCTCCAGGCTCTGAGCTGTCAGCACAGAGCCTGAAGCAGGGCTTGAACCCAGGAACTGTGCGATCATGACGGTCACTGAGCAGAAGTTGGATGCTTAACTGACTGAACCACCCAGGCGCCCCAAGCACTTGGCTTCTTTTGCCTTTTAGAATCTGCAGACAATGTACCACCTTTATAATCACTATTGGAAAATAATTAAGTCTCAAGTTCCCTTTCAGCCAAGTAAGTAGAAATCAGTTAAAAACTTAAAATAGCAGGATCAGGGCTGTGGATATCTATTGTTTTGACTTGCTAGAATCCTCTTATGTTGGAAATTGCCCTTCCCCCAATCCACACGTATTACTGCCTTTCTTCCATGAGTTGGTGGCTGACCAGATCTGAGCCAATGCCAGTCCTTTCTCTGGTGACGACTGAGTGGACCAGGGGTAAGCCACTGATCCAAGGTGAGCTTCTCCGTGTCCCTGGGATTTTGAATACAGGACTAAGAATACAGATATGCTGGAGAGGAAGGTATAAATTTGGGCATTGGTAGCGTTTTCTTCTGTTGTGCAGACAGATGGCAGAAAATACTGCTCAGCAGTAAGGAAATAAAGCAAAAAGCTGAAACAGAACAAATACCCTAACGGTATGTAAGCCCTCGGGTTCAGTTGTCCCTGAGGCTCAGTTTAAAATCTGCATTTCACGTTCCTGAGGAACACTCTGATCCCTTCCCCTTCTGGCTTATGTTTGAGTTTATGTTGTTTGCAGCCAAGCAAGTTGTAACCACTACTGTCCAGTGCCTGTTATGGCAGGCTGATTCAGATGGGCTCTGTTTCTGTACTGCAGGGAGAGTGGATGAGTCGGTATTCCTCACTGGCCACATGACTATGTCTCTTTCCATGTGGATTTGTTTAGGAGTTGAGGCACAAGCAAACCACGTGTTTACAACTTCAGAACTCCAAATAGAAAAACTCATTCTCTGAGCCTTTCTAATAATCAGATATTACAAATGATATAGGCTCATACTCATTGACTTTAATTTTAGAGTTTGACTAATAAATAGTTTAAGCCATAATGAGATTTTGGGGGGCTCAGTTTAGTTAGGAAAAGTCCACGGAAGGCTTGAGGATGAAATGTGTGCACTTTCTTTTTTATATAAAGGTTTTCTAGAATATATAGTTTAGGCCCTGAGAAGAAGACAGTGTTTGTCTACAGGTATCGCTTGTTCTGTTTAATTAATTCTCATTTTCTGGAAACAAACAACAACAACAACAAAAACTCCAGCTTGGGGGAAAAAAAAACAGGAGGAAAACCATAAGTCTATGTAAACTGTTGGATGCTGTAACTTAATCAAGGTAGTTAAGAGTCGTTCAAATCCCAACTTGGTTGTGTCACTTGGGTCATTTGCTTAATCTTTCACTGACTCAGTTTTATTTTCTATAATATCAGGACAACAACTCCTACCTCATTGGATGGTTGTGAGTCATAAAAGAGGTAATATATCTACATCACGTAGACTACACTTAATGTACGCATAGTAAAGGCTTAATTAATGTTAGCTATTATTTCTCAGAAATTCTTGAAGATGTCACAGTTCTCATATAGAGCGTTGGTTGTTTTTGAAATTGGAGTATAATTAGCCCCTAAACAAATGGATCTTTCACAATACTCCACTTCTGTTTCTCTCAAGGTATTTCAAAACAAAAATAAAATTTTAATTGAAGGGGCAAAAGGTATTCTACGCAACTTTTAGGAAGAGAAGGGGCTGCAACAGAGTCTAACGGCGAGAATGTAGACGTCCTAGCATATTTGAGGATTTATCCTATGGTAATAGACTTATATTGTTTTTCCCTATCCTTTCTTTTCCTTCCTTTTGGTAACAGATCCCCTATTTCATCTGAGTAGCGTTCCGCATTACTCAATTGGGAGTGAAAGTGAGTCCTTGTCTACCAAGCTACGTGATGGGCATATGACCCAGGCCTCGCTAATCAGAATGTCTGGTCCAAAACTATCAAGAAAGTCACTCTCTGTGGTAGCAGGTTACTGCTTGGTTGCTGGCCATCCTCCAGCCATGTGAAGAGGGCCATTGGATAAAGAGATGGTTTACAACCCTGAATCCCAGCCATACTTGAGGAAACGTCTCCTTGGACTTTTAACGACATGGCACTCAAAGATTCTCAAATGTTTTTTTTTCTTATTTTTTTTTTTCCTTATGCTATTTTGAGTATGGTTTTTATCACTTCCAGCTGAAAGGGTTCCAGCGATTACACCTATTTCTGTATTGCCTTTTAGAGGCTGAAGGGATCTGTTCTCTGCTTCCCTGAGAATGGGATCCATTTTGACCCACTTCCCCCCTCAATAGAAAAAAGCTAAGTAAAGCATGTAGGTATGTTCTTACCTAGTCCAATTATTCAACTTAGAGACTGAAGAATTAGGTTAACCAGAAAAGAGTAGAGAATGTCAAGAAATAGATGTTAATTTCAAAAATCTTTAATAAATCGGTGTCAATTTTAAATTCACTATCGTCAAAAAATGGGACCATCCTTGAAAGATACACTTAAGAATATGATTTCCAAATTCATATAGCAAGAGATAATGTAGACATTTTCTGCCTTGAGCTCAGATCATAAAGCATTCTCAGGATTAGCTTTTAGGTCAAGCAGGAACACATTCTGATATGTCACTGAAAAGTGCATTGGAATTTAGCTGTGGCCTTAAAAATTCTTGAGGATTAAATACAGGAATATGCAAAATAAACAATTTTTAACTGAGCAAGAGTAATGAGAAATAAAGAATATACTTGTCCACTCTTCACCCCACCCCCAACCCCATCCCCATCTGTATATCTTTAAAATAAGTAATTCTCATCAAGTTGTATGTGTCAGGCATAGCAAAGGCAGGAGAATGGGCTTCGTAACTTAAAAGCTCTTTACAGGGGTGCCCGAGTGGCTCAGTTGGGTAAGTGTCTAACTCTTGGGTTCGGGTCAGGTCATGATCTCCTTTTTTTTGTGAGTTTGAGCCCGGCATCCAGCTCCATGCTGACAGCGTGGAGCCTGCTTAGGATTCTCTCTTTCCCTCTCTCTCTCTCTGTCTGCCCCTTCCCTTCTCATGCGCGCGCTCTCTCTCTCTTTCTATCAAAAATAAATAAATAAAAACTTTTTAAAAAAGGTGCTCTTTACAATGTCAATTAAGACTCTCTTCTGTAGGAATAATTAGAAAGTTTCCCTCTGGCAGACATATCTCGGGATATCTGTCCCCACACTGCGAACCATTGTGTTGTCCACTTATCCATCCTCTACAACTCACTGGTACTAACGTAATCATTATCCTTAAGAAACTGAGGCAGAGATTACTTTATTTTTATTTTTTTTTTTTTTTCAACATTTATTTTTGGGACAGAGAGAGACAGAGCATGAACGGGGGAGGGGCAGAGAGAGAGGGAGACAGAATCGGAAACAGGCTCCAGGCTCTGAGCCATCAGCCCAGAGCCCGACGCGGGGCTCGAACTCACAGACCGCGAGATCGTGACCTGGCTGAAGTCGGACGCTTAACCGACTGCGCCACCCAGGCGCCCCAGGCAGAGATTACTTTAAATGCTTCTCAACCCACAGTGAGATTATAGCAGAGATGAAATTAATATCCCTATAATGATAGGCATAGAGTGCCTATCATACCACTTCCTATACAACTTCATTGTTTCTCAAACTTTGTGGGCTCAGAGAGTCAAAGGATATGGGAAAATATGGTTACCTGGGAAGACGGAAGTCTGGCTCTGTCTAATGTCACTTCTAGTCAGTCCCCTGTGACAGGAGCCATGCGTGGTATGCAAGGTCTTAGTACCCAAAACTGTACTTCAGACTCGTGTGAAGTCCTGCATTTTCACCAACGGTTCCCAGTTCTCCCAGTTTATGACAGTTTTGCATTCCCCTGAACCACTGGCGGGTTAGATTGTAAATAGTCGTATAGCAGTCTCTATTTGACTGTGTGTGTAAGACTTTGCAACATGGAGAGCTAAGAGGGAGGTATAGGACTGCCTTCTACGTAATTCAGTTTTCCACAGCACATCACGGTTTTCCGAGTTGAACATGGATGTGTGTGGAAGGACTCACCAGTGGTCTCGTATGTACCAGGGAATGGTGGTTCTTCATTTAATACCGGTTAGCTTTGCATAACAGCACAAACACACTATTTACAGTCTCGGAGCCGACTGCACTCTCCTGACTAGCCACATGCCTAATACAGCGAATTAGGAACATAAAGAAAACCGGCACTTAACAAAACCACTTTTGTGGCACAACCATTCCATTGAGATGAGTGGTTATTTGCTAAATTACTCAGGTAACTACCTGGTTCTGAGTCTTGAGAGAGGAGAAAAGGTGAGGGGGTCGAGACGGAGAAAGGAGGTGACAAGTTTCTACAGGAGTTACTTCAAAAGTAAAAGTAAAGTCACAAAAAAATTTTTGTTTGAAAACAGGAAAAGCAAAGCAAAAGGGGAAGATAAAAGGGAAATCACTGATGTGTGTAAAAATACGCATATATTGCTTTCCTGTGGGTCCGTGTGCAAACATAAGAAATGTGAGGAAATCTGTTTCTTTTTATGGCTGACTCGTGTGTGCGTGTAGTGGGATTTGCTGGCTACATCTGAGTTAAATATTATGGCAAATAGCAGAACACAGTAGTTACTGCATGGGATTGTCTGTGAACTGGGTGGGCAGGAATTTTTCATTTCAGCTTGCTGCTCTAAGGCCACAATGCTAAGAGACTAAAAAAAGCCCCAGAAAGAAAAACGTGCTTCACTTTTTCTTTTTTCCACCGCTTTCCAGTTTTGATAGATGTTTAGTGCTAATGATTTGTGTGTGTGTGTGTGTGTGTGTGTGTGTAAGGACACTTCAAAATATCTTTACTGCTCTTCTTTTAAAGCAAATTATTATGTTTTCTTATTTTATTTTCTTCCTTGCCAGGGACATTTAGCACCAAAACAATGAAGTACACTCTGCTTCCTTCCTCCATGTCTGCTCATTTATAGCACGGTCTCTATCAATGAAATAATGCTATATTATTTTCTTGCTGATTGCTTAATGTTCATAGTTCAAAATTCCAGCCAAGGTCCTGAAGTGGTTTTGCCCTTATTTAAGATTTCCTGCTAAAGACATTCTATTACAGCTTTGCAAATAAGTACCTCCCTGGCCCCAAGTCACTGTAAAGGTAATTTAGTAATTTAAATAAACGCTCTCTGCCAATCTGATTCCTCCCCTCTAGGAGACTGGGTTTCTCCTCATGTTCCTTAAATGGTCCTTCAGCCCTCAACCAAGAGGTAACTTTAGGTAAGTTGTCTGTAATGTGTTGCCAGGCAAACATGGGAAGTACTTGGGACAAAATAAAGCAAGTAAAAAAAAAAAAAAAGTGTTTTGCTTAACAGCTGGTGTCAGTGACTGTAGTTGTATAATTTCCTTACTGCTGGGATGAGAAATTTAAATCAGCTCTTGAGACTGTGCAGTCAACGTGATTAATTACAGTCCAGGGCTATGGTCTCCCGTGCAGCCGGAGCGACCCAGTCCCCAGTGCCCCCTTCTCTGCCTGCCAGTCCCCAGTTAAAAAGCAGTTCCCTTTGGTTTTTTCCCCCGTATACCAATCCTGTCTTCCCCCCTGCATTTTAGTAAGTCCCTCAGAATCTTTACTAATCTCATACTTAGAATTGGTTGACACAAATTAATGCTCAACTGTCAACGAAAAGAAGGCACCTTTTATACTTAAAACCTTCTCATTTGTCTTGGTAATAACTAAGATGAACAGAATCACAGCTGGGTTCTCTTAACAATGCAAACAGCTTCTTATGCTAAGTAAGTTTTTGTTGGTTTTAGTCAATAGGTTTCTGAGTGGATTTTCATAAAAAATTTTAATTTCTTTAATTTCTTCCAAAACCATGCAAACCACACTGTATACAGTTAACCTCTGTGACTTGATTTCAAGAAATTATATAAAAACACATTTATTATTACAGGATTGGCTGAGTTTAGTGTGGCTCTTCCTATGTATCTTGATTTAAGGAAAAAAAAAGTTTGAAAAGTAAAGCAATGTAAGAACTAGTCCCTAAGTCAGAACTAGGAGTCACAGAAATGGGTGCAAATAAGAAGTTATGTTTCTGAGATACTTGATTTAATTCAATGTAAACGGTTTGTGTAAGCATGGATTTGCATAATTAAAGTGGAAATTCTTGATTTAATTATTACAACTCCAGAGGAGACTGAAGAACGAAGATGAATGTAGTTCATCTGCACTGCAGTCAGTTCTCAGGAGATTGACCTGATGAATTACAAAACAGAAGTGAATGGGGGCTCGGCTTCAGTTAGGCTTACTCAGAATTCCTTCCTAGGATGTTTGAACCTAAACAACGGAAAGCATCTCTCAGCCTCTCTGCAGCCTCAAGGCTGTGACATGGGGCAGGAGATCTTGCAGTTAGGTAGCAGAAAACCAGACAGAGAGAAGATGGGGAGCCTCTGTGGGTTGTCTGTTAATGCAGGCTAACCGTGCCCCCTTTACCTAAGCTACTTTGATTTGGATTTCTGTCCCTTCCAAGAAATGGGTTCTAATATAAACAACCATAATGCGTATGTTTGCAGACTTTGTAGGAAGAAAGAAATACATAGTTATGCTTAGCATGTACTTTTTTATCTTTTCCTATTGAATTGGGTTCTGGGTCCTTCTGGAATATGGTCCCATTAACAGGAAATTTAGTCAAAGGAAAATATTTCTTTTCACAAATAATACAACTTACGGGGAGCGTCTTTTCACGTTCTTCTTTTCTTTCCCAACTGCTTCTTTTCTCTTTTATTATTAGACATTATCAGACAGGTTTCCAACACCCTTCACACCAAGGCAAGCACAGCACTGTATTTACAGTGGCCTAAAGACAAGCTCTTTTACGAAAAGGACAGAGTAGAGCAGGTTTGAAAACATGTAAGAGAAGAAGAGGGAGGAGGAGGAAAAAGGCAGAATAGAAGTGATGAGAGAAGGCAGGTAGGAGACAGATACCCCAGAAACTATTTTTTCGTCTGAAGTGCTACAAGGTATAATCAGTCATATGCTGCTCATTTGGGGTTTCCTCTGCTGCCTACCCTGGCTCTGGCCAATTTGTATGTGTACATCTGTGTAAGTGCATCAGGGCACAAGCAGCGGGTTAGGGAGAAGGGCGAAATAGGATAGGAACCCGAGCCCCCAGCTGTACTCATTTAAACGCCGGAGAAAATGCTCTGCAGTTGTCTTGAATGGACGGTGCTCTATAATGCTTTTCGGCGCCTGGTAACATTGACATTCTCTGCCCTGAGGACACCGGACAAAAGACGCAGAGATCTGCTCCATAGTATTAGGTGATCTTAAGCCTTGCGAGTTGCATTTTTTCCAGGGTCCGCCCGAGCCGAAGGGAATAACAATGAAAGAAAATTGTGCTTTGAGGTATTTTGATTTAATGATAATTCGACTGCAAGTTCTTTGAGATTAAGGAGGACGTAATTGTTAATAAAGATGGTCGTGGGAGTGGTGGTACAGACGGTGGTCACAGTTATACGTGGGAACAGTCGTGGTGGTAACATCGAATGAGCACCTATGTGCTAGGCACCAGGCAAGGGGTCTTAGGTAAGTTATTTCGTGGGAACTCTGAGATAAGGTGTGTCCTATGCCTGTAGTTTACACACGAGGAAACAGACCGAGGGGTTGGTAGCTGTAGCCACCGTGGTTACGGGTGCCCTGCTGGTGGTAGTCACGGCAGCCAACTCTCCCTTGGCAGTCTGTGCTTGACCATAACAGTTGAAGCGTTCTCTCTTAAATCCTTACAAAAGTACAATGAGTTAGGACCATTTTGTCCGTTTCTGTACTCTGAGGATTGTAAACTTCTTCCCTTCCCTCTCATTAAGGAAAATAAGAGTCGTACATTAAACTTGATTATAGAACTCATTCAAGATTTGGAAACATCCAAATGTAAAACTCAATGTATCATCGGGCCAAAGAATAAGGTGCTACCGTTGCCATGTTACAGATGGAGAGACCGAGCCTTCGTGATTTTAAAAACATGTCCAAATTCACACACGCTGCACTAGTGGCGAAGCTGGGATTTAACCCCAGGTCTGCCTGTTTGGGAATCCCCCTGCATCTGGATGGGTCTTGAGCAATCAGAAGGAATGTCTCACATTTACACTGGCTCTTTCCAGTGCAAAGCGTCAGCCAAAAAGATGTAAGGGAAAGGGTCAGAGGCTCTATCTTCACAATTTCGTGTATCTGTAAACTTGTGGATCAAATGGATATCCAGGATCAAAATGAACAGTGAATTGTGGGCCGCCTCCGCGGCCCATCGCTCCGGAATCTTTAAACACAAATCCTCTCAGTAGCAAGATTATTGCCTGAATAATTGACTCAGCTCTCCACTTCCCCTTGCCTTGAAAGTCAACAATTAACTAGATGTCTTGGCTCTCTGCCTAACGGAGCAATGATATTTCTACGACATGATCTCCATTTATTTACGCGTACGTGACGCCACAAACAAAGACGGTTTGGGAAGTTACATAAAAGTGTCTGGCTGCAGTCTTAGTTATGCCATAGCACTTTGTTATGTGACCCAGTTCGGGCTAACATTTTCTCAGGCAGTTGTTTCCTGTGCATTTCCTGAGGTTTCCACAACTAGCCATTTTTTTTTTTTTTTAAGAGAATGGTAGTTAAAATAATAGAGCTTTTAAGGAATCTGAAGTTTAGTGATTAGGATTGTGGCCAGTGGGTCTATTTCCTGCTATCTGCGAGAATATAGAAGGTAGAATTCCTTCCTAATTATTGCAAACACAAACATCCTTACATTTTTTTTTTCCCTCTAGCAGATTGATAAGAGAAAGACTCAGCAGAACATAGTGCCCCAGGGACAACTGGATGCCATTTTGCTTTAAGAGAAACAAAATAGGAAACCAACCAACAAAACCAATCTAGATTTCCTCATACAAACCAAGAGACGGGAGAAACATGTTTGGATAGTGTGATGCAGTCAGAGGTTTCCTATATCACAACAAAGAGGCCTGCATATGATCAAACTTTTGAACATTGTCTTACAAAAGATACTTGGAACTAGTATTATTTATTTTCCTATAGATCTTGAGTGAAAAAGCAGAGACCTTTAGAAGGAGCTGATTCATACGAACGGCTTTGAGCGCACAAAAGATGAAACGGTTCGACATTTCAAACTAACAGAGCTCAAGTTTTGCGCCTGAAAAAGCAATGAGATCTTATGAAAGTGAACATGAAAACACTGACAAGGTCTTTATGTCTCCGGGAATACTACGACAGCCTCTCTTTCCTCAGGGACACCGACTCTTTTTACGTATAAAGAAATGCCAGCTTAATAAGATTTATCGCCAGTTCATTCAAGCTTCATACCACGATGCTGCCCTGAACCTTCTCCAGCTCTATCCCCCCCTTTCAGAATCCTTTGCCGATAACCTCTACCACCTTTGTGCCGGGTCCGGGGGACTTGGATGGTCTTTCCTTAAGCATGGGACAGGCACAGTGTAGCACTTCTGAGACGGAGCTTGGATATGCAGAAAGACTTCTGAAGTTTAGGTGGTCGTTAAGAAGTAATAAGGATAGATAATGTCAGCATCATACCATAGGAAATGTAAAAGCTTGCCCATCATGTATGTTAGGTGGAATCCTGGAGCTGAAAGAGTGTGCTGGCGTAGTGGAGACTTTGTTTCCTGGCCACCTGGCTCTCGAGCCCTCTTCTCCTGGTGACCACGTATCCAGTCGCCGCCTGAGGAACCACCTCCTCCTCCATGGGCACAGGTGGTTGGAGTAAGACTTTGACCAGCTGAGAATCAGGGTAGGAGCGCATGACTCTGGCCTGCACCAACGTGTTTGTGTATTTGCAGAGTTTCAGTGATTGCCGCTGTGTCTGGCACCTAAGAGGAACGTGATACTGTTCTGTGGATTTTAGGTAGAGAGGAAGATGCATGTTCTGCTCTGGGAAAATTCTAGTGAAGAAAAAATATATAAAGGAGAACCACGTGAACTTATTAAGACTAGGTGGGGGAACTGGAATCATAGGGTGCCTGTCTTACACTGAGGCCCTTAAGCGACCCTGTGCCCGTACCTGTGTCTCCCTTCATATCAGGAACCTTTGCTCTGCTTCCTTTGCCACCGTAAGGTGTCCTCCAGCCCTGAAGCGTCCCCTTTCCGGGCTGGATGGCACCTGCTGGCATTGGGCTCCATGGTGCCTTCCCGCAGGTCATTGGGGGCGTACCCCAGGAAAATGCTGTTTCCCGTGATGGATGAAACAAGGGGAGTGCGAGCGTAAGGAAGGTTTCAGTGCCCCTTAGTCTCCTAAAACCAACGGGAGTTTTCTACCGTGAGTCTTAAATTGACTTGAGCAATGCACCTTCACCGGATGCAGGAATCCCTTCTCTGAACAGGGTCTAGGGGAAATACTATGCAAATCAAATTAATTGTTTATTGAGTGTTTCCTATGGCTATGCTTATTGATTTGGGGACTTAAAAGAAATGTGGCTGTCTTTCCTGCCTTAATATTTTAACCCTTCAACACCAGAACACATGAACCAAAAGCAAGTCAACGGATGATAAAGTATGTTGGTCATCTTTAATATTTATTCATGGGACTGAGCGCAGCAACTTAAAAAATTAACTGAACATAAAAGGAACGATACCTTTTAATTTTTGTTTATCTGTTAGAACTTTTACAAGTAATAGACTTTTGTCTTATAAACAATGATTTTATCTTTTATCTGTTATAAATAACTATTTATAAATTATAGCCATTTTATTTATTTGTGACAGTTAAAAAATATTTCTGAAATGTGAATGTTATGTTTTTAAAGGAACTTCATAAAGAAATGAGAGATCATATTTTATCTAATTTCACTGAGTAGTATGTGATCCAAGGTTACAACCACAGAGTGGCAGGAAATAGATGGTTAATCCTGCCACTGCCTGAAATTATTCACGGTGAATCAAAAACATAAGAACTTGAGGGGCGCCTGGGTGGCTCAGTCTATTAACTGTCTGATTTGGGCTCTGGTCAAGATCTCGCGGTTTGTGAGTTTGAGCCCCATATCGGGCTCTGTGCTGACAGCTCATAGCCTGGAGCCTGCTTCAGATTCTGTGTCTCCCTCTCTCTCTCTGCCCCTCCCTGCTCTCTCTCTCTCTCTCAAAATAAATAAAAGAATAGGGGATACTCCTGAGACTGTCTTCACTGACAAATATCTAACTTCACAGATGTCTTTATATTAGACCTCAGGAAAAGTCATATTTACTTAAAGACTTTTCTTTGATTTTCTCTCTTCAACACACTATATCCCTTCAGTTAGTAAATGCTCTAGGCAAGTTTGGTGTATATCAACAACACCATGAAACAGGGTTGTGGCTACTAAGAAATGGAACCAGAAATGACAGGTGTTTTCAGGGTGGGATCTACATTCTTTTTGAGGAGGATCACACCTAGATGGGGAAATCTAATGAAGTAAAAAACCCTCATATTTATTGGTGCTAATTTCCTGACATATATCATCATATCTAGTTCCCTCAAACATGTTCTGCGATATCCTGTCTCTGTGATTTACTATTTGGATTTCTAAGGCATGAAATATGAAGCTTAGGGAAATTGGGTGGTTTTCCCCAAGTCCTTGAGTTAGAAAAAAAATGGGCAAGAATAGAATAATTAGTGTTTGGGGGAGCCTGGGTGGCTCAGTCGGTTGAGCATTTGCCTTCAGCTCATGATGTCAGAGTTCGTGGGTTCAATCCCCACATCAGGCTCCATGCTGATGACTCAGAGCCTGGAACCTGCTTTGGATTCTGTATTTCCCTCTCTCTCTGCCCCTCCCCTGCTCACTCTCTGTCTCTCTGTCTCTGTCTTTCTCTCTCTCTCAAAAATAAACATTAAAAGAATTAAAAAATAATAATAATTAGTGTTTGTTGGGTCCCAGGCCCTGTTCTTTCCTAACACTGTGATTATGTTTTAGATTGGGAAGAGATTTGCAAATTACATTTATAGTTATTTTATATTGTTCTATGCTTCCTATATAGCTGTAGATCTTGCATTAGTTACATTAGTGACCTTTTAAATCCAGATAGTTTACAGAAATAGATAGGTTAATCCTTATACAAGTTCAAAATAAAGTAGATAAAAATTAATTTGATTTTTAAATTATTTACTCCCTCTACTGGTGGCTTTTTGAAGTGACAGAAGTGCACTAAGAGTTGAGTGTGTGACTTCCTAACATACATCAAACTCTCAAAATAGAATGAATATTCAGTTCATTAAAAATCTGTCTTATGAGTTAGCATACCATTACCTCATCTCTTTGTGACCGTTGCTACAGAAATTCTTGAAAGATTTGTTGATTTTTTAAGAAAAGCATACTTCTATTTGTCACAAAGTATATTTCTTCCAGAGTATAGTTAGCCACACATGAATTATGTTTGTGAAATTTCAAAGGTTTTGTCTTTTGATACGTGTGTGTGTCAGTTTTTGCTTCCAAATTCTGTACGATGAGTTTTGGATTGAAAAGACCGTGAAATAAAGGTTTAATTAAATGCTATAGGCTCATGAGAGGTTTAGAGGTAGCAATGAGAACTTGGCGTTCCGAGGAGAAGAAGCTAAACCAAGTTTTTAGAAAAGGGACATGAATAGCATCTGGCAACATGGCTGAGACAGAAGCTTTAGGACTTGCCCAAGTTAATAGCTTAATATCCGTCCGCATCAGAGGGACACAGAGGAGACATCATAATGGCAGGAAGAATGTGCAAATCTCCTCAAATGAGTTGACTTCTCAGTGGTGTGGGCGCAGTGACCAGGAACATTTTATAGTTTTACTCTGTGTGTGTGTGTGTGTGTGTGTGTGTGTGTGTATGTGTGTGTTAGTGGGGTATATGGTCATGTGTGGTGTGTGCATGTGGTGTGTGTGTGGTCTGTACGGTGTGCTGTGGTGTCCGTGTGTGTGTGTGTGTGTGTGTGTGGTGTGCATGCGTGTGTTGGTGGGAGGAAGAGGAAGGCTCTGTGAAGATAAATGGTGCGTTGTCACTTGGTTTTCGTCTCGATTGGCTACAGAGGCTGTGTCGTGATATCTGTGTGTCATTTAGGTGGCTCAACAGACTTCTAGTGGAATGAATTTGGATGTAAAGATCGATCACCCTGTGGGCAACTTGACGCCCCAGAAAGTTTACAGAAGCTTTTTCCTGTGGCTTCCTGTGCTCCCAGTAGAGGAATAACGTCTGTCTTGGCGCCGTGCTGAATATCCCTCAGCAGCATCGTGGAGGCATTCTGCAAGTGTAGTGCTGTCTCGAGCTAATACAAGCTCACGGCCACTGGCTTTCTGATTTTCCCTTTATTGTGGCACATCTGAACCTACGACTTTCATAACTTTTACCTTACCTTCCTGGCTTTGTAAGCACTGTTCACAACAACTACAGGGAGATGGTAAAGTAACTAACACTCGTAGACTTTGCTTTCAGCTGTGACAAACGAGCCTGGAGCAGACTAATCTGGAGGAAACATTAACAAAAAAAAAATGGAGCGTTACCAAAGCCACATGGATTTGAGAGGCCAGGATACAGGCATGAGAGTAGAGCTACAAACTATTTTCTTCTTACCCACCTTCAAGCATGAATAATACGAAGTTACAGAAGGAGCTCTACTTTAGTGCCCACCCACTGAAGGGCTCAGTGATCCGAATCTGCTGGCGACTGTGGCTCTCCCCTGGAGTTTCTGGTTTTTATTTAGAAAAGTGCAATTCTATAGTCATATTCAACATTGATGACTTTTTTCCATTTTCAATGTTGGTTGCAGAAATTAGACTTCTTCATAGTGCATCTTAGTAAATGTTTCAACCAACTCAAGTAGGAAACACAAATAGTCACTATGCATAACACAGGAAGTAGCTTTGCATGACTGTTGAAAGCTAAGAATTGATTCAGGAGGACATGGGGTGGAATCCTGGCTGGCCATCCACTTCCTAGTCATGTGCTTTTGATAAGTTAATTAGTTATATATGTTTTATAAGGCTTAAATGATCTGATGTGTATAAAATGCCCAGACCAGTGATTGGCATAGGAATAGTAATGATCTATTACTATTATCAGTTATTATTAGAGAACAAGATCAACCCCATTCATAAATTAAAGAAATTGAATAAAAAATAACCATGATGTGCAACATTGCACTAGACAAATTAGCAAACGCTTGTAAATGATGATGCTGGCAAGGGTGTGATACGCTGGGGAGCCTCGCATCTGAGACACCTGGTTCTTCTGAAAAGCAACATAACCAAGAAAAATACTCTGCTCCTTGGCCTAACAGCTACCTTTGTTAAAACCAAAGGCAGCCAAGAGTTTGTAAAAAGGAATATTTTCCCAGCATAACGTGTGCTAGGGAAAAACAGGAAACAGACTGAATGTCTAGCAAGGGAAGAATGTTAAATAATATGTTGGCATTAGAGTAAAATGAGATGGCATATGGACATTACAAGGACATTTGGGAGCATGCTTTTAATGTGGTAGTAAAAAGTTGACGAAAGTGTCCTCTTGCCCACGCGGCCTGGGTGGGTCTGCACCTGGGCCCTGAATTAAGTCTGTCACAGCAGCGTGTTCCCTTATCCTGGTAACAGCTTCAAGGACGTGCACCTTCAAGGACGTTAAAAAGCAGGTCCAACCAGAGTGCACTTGAGCGCTTTGGCTGGAAATGTTGGAACAAAAAGCTTTTCCTAGACCTTAGGAAAAGAGCCTCTGTAGTCGGCTACTGCGGTCAGAGGGTGTAAATTGATGCTGATCGATTTGGTGCTTTTTCGAGGGGAGTTTAGCATGAGGATAAAGCTGACAGAGGAGGCAAGTCTGGGACAAATGCAGGCACATGGAACCAGTGTCCCCACCGCACCTCTGGTTTCTGCTCAGGACTTTGCAGTTCGACCGCTGATCATTTCCTGGATTTGTGTCAGCCAGTTGAAGTTGGGCTTGCTGATCCTTGAAACGTACTAAATTCTAAATGAGACACGGTGTGCTAGAATACTAAGTGGGGGAAAAGCATGAATCAAAATTATATGGTGCAGTGTGCTCTCAATAATGGAAAATGCATAGTCACAGAAACCACCGGAAAAGATGTAAAATATATCTCTACTTGACACGACCAACTATTTTTACCTTTTCATGCATTTTTCAAGATTTCATAATGGTCATATGTCATATATGATAATATTTAAAACCCTTTTCTTACTTCTGGAGCATTATAATGTATACATTTAGAAGTAAAGAATTCACCTCTGGTCACAAATAAGATGTTTAAGATAATTACTCTGGGAGCTAATCTCCTCTTTCCTTCAAGCTGTTATACAGACGTAGGGTTCTATTGGAAAGAACATGTTATTTGATTAAAATTTGAATGGTGTACATATTTATATGGTATTAGGGAGACAGAAATGCCCCCTTTAAATTGTGCAGTGGGCCCATCAGCCCGCATATTCCAGCGAGCCCCTGTAAGTCCTTACTACGAGCCCGATTCCTGGTCCTGAATCCAAAGTTAACATTTGGAGAGCATTTCAGTATATGTTTTCAAAGATGGTTTTATGACTCATCAGCAGTTGAACATTCTGATATCCTCGAAGCTTCTTTCACATAGGAAAACTAAATCCAAAATTCTAAAAGCAAAAACAAAAACAAATCCCTTTTTACAGGGTTAGATTTTCGAACAATAGCAATGGTATTTTTGTTTGCTAAATTCTTCTTTGCCTGGGTATGATAGGAATTGTTTTTGTGTCTACATATTTTCCCTTTGACCTTACCGGATTCCATGTAAATAATCTTACACTGAAAACCAGCCTTAAAGAAAGACGTTTGGTTGATTAGAAAAGCGTATTACCAAAGGGCAGGAAAACAAGGGAGCAGCCTGCAGAAGCAGGGTAGCCCCTAAGTGTTCAATCAGTGTGTGAAGAGCGATTTAAGTGCCCTTTCTGGACGTGACACGACACGGTGGGAAATGCGAAGGGACTGGCAGTGCACTGCTCAGGCACATACTGGAAGGGGTCCTAAGCCTTCTAAAGTCTAGGTCAAGCTCCCAAACACGGAAACCACAGAGAGTTAATGATAATTGAGATCATATGTTTCTTATCAAAGCTTCCTCAAGAAAAGCAGCTTAAGGGAAAATTCATAAATACGTGTCTTGACCACAGTCTACCAATCCCCTTCCGCATCGGAGCCTTCAGCTAATTTGTTGACTTAATTACCCAAGGCACAGGAAGGTTAAACAGAGTGATAATCTGATTTTCTCTGATTGCTGATCACTGCAAAAAGTGGCCCATAGGATGCAAAAATAAACCTAGAACCTTAGGCTATGTAGAATGGAGAGGCGAGGCAATTATCTAGATAATTCAGGCTAAGTTGACTGTTTACAGTAATCAGGTTATCTGGATAAGTACTCAGCCTACACCCTGTCTACCGGAACAGCAGTTTTAATCACATCATGGGGTCTGATTAAATGGGTTATTTGTTAGATCTAAATTTAGTGTGAACTATTTATGTTTTAATAGTCAAATTCATAAGGAAAAACCTAATACACTATCCTGTGAAAACATCATCCCGAATGACGGGGATAACAACATTGTGTCCAAATAAAGAATGAGTACTTGTCTTTAAATAATTGGAAAGCATGAGACCACAGAAAGAAAATCACATGTGGGGAAAATATATTTACTGTGGTTGAGTCTACTACGAAGGGCTACATAAAAAGTGAGGTAAGAAAAGTTAAAGCTGGTATGAGAAATGGGAGATCATCCCACACCGTAGCCATTGGAAATCTATATTCTGATGACCTCTGTTTGTCAAGAGGCATCAAAAAAAAAAAATCTTTCAATAGAAGAATGTTAGCTAACTTTTTTTTGTTGTTATAAAATACTTGCTCATCTTAGAAATTGCAGACAATACAGAAAATTATAAGGAAGAAAACCAAAATCATGTCCAGATAACACCACTCTTAATGTTATTGTGCATTTTTTTCTGTACTCCATAATAATATACGTAATAATAATATGCTATGGGGCAATTAAAAAATGGAATTATACTGTACATACTGTTTTGAAGCATGCATTTTTTGCTAGGTGATACTTTAGATGTCTTTCAGTGTCAATAAATATGTAGATACAGCCTAATTTTTTTTATTATTTTACATGGCTGCAACATAAATCCAACCACTATTTTTGGACACTTAGGTTGTTTTTAATTGTCTTATAAACAACCCACTGTTTGATAACTTCATCTTCACGTACTTACTTGATTTTTTTTTCCACCTGTAGATTAAATTCCTTGAAATGGAATTGCTGGGTAAAAGAGCAACGCACATTTTTATGACCTTTGATATATATTGCTCAACTGAATGCCACATGCTTTTGTCTTATTCATGGCACAAGCTGGGTACAAGAGTGCCTGTTTCTCACAGTCTGTTATCTCTAAATAAACATCTTTATTTAAAATTTTTTTAGTTTTGCAATTTGATACATAAAAATTAAAATTTTGGCTATTTTTTTAATGAATATTATTTCACAATTTAGTTCCCATTTCTATTGCTTCCTTTGTGAATGACCTACTCATATCTTTCCTTTTTTTTTTTTTTTTTCCCTTTCAGGGCATTTTCACCTTTTTGATTGATGAGTTCACTATCATAGTTATAATATCAAAACTTTATGGCTATTTTGCAAATAATTTTTCCAGTTTTTCATTTGCCCTATAATATTTTAATTATGTTTTTCAGCACGGAAGCTTCCCACATTTATGGAATCAAATGAACAAAGTTTTTCTCTGTGGTATCTCCCTTTACTCATTGCTTAGAAAGTCTTTCACTTCTAGATCTATGTATGTATGTATATATGTACCTACCTACCTATCCCTATATTTTATGCCAGCCCATTTTGTTGTTATTTTAAAATGTAAATGTTTACCCCATTTGGAAGAAAGAGGTCATCATCAAGAAATAAAACTACAGTTAGGGTAGTTATGATTATACCGGTTGTGATTTTCCTGTTCTGGCTCTTCCAAAATTGATGATTTGATACATATAAGCGAGGCATGCCAGTGCACACAGGCACTTCCTGAAGTGACTCTGAGAGTGCTTTGGGATCCCAGAGAATGCTTAGCTGAAAGAATGAAAATCAGAACACCGAGCATAAAAGCAAGATCACAAAAGAGTTCCAACAGCAAACATCAAGTGCTGTGCAAAGAAATGAAAATCAAACTGGTGTGCTTCCATTAATACGGCACGTTAGAAGACAGTGGGGCAAAACATCCTGACTTCTGAGGTAAAATAATTTCAACCCAGATTCTTCACTCAAACTAGCCATTCAAATCTGAGCACAGAATAAAGATTTTTTTTTTTTCATATGAGGAGGGACTCAGATTTTTTTTTTTTTACATTTCATGCACATTTTCTTGGAAAGTTGTGTGAAAATGTTTCAGCAAAATGAGAGCAAAATGTAGAATTAATTTGATCCAAGAGGCAAAGATTTCAACCCAGGAAAGCAGTGATCGTAAGATCCAGTTACAACTAGCAACGGGGCAAGGACAACCAGCTGACTAGAGCACAGGGAGGGAGGTTTTGGGGGAAGGACTGTAAGGAAATCTGTATGTGAAAGAGCCGACAGAAAAAGAGAAAAAAGATGATAGTATAGAGAATTAGAAAAAAAAAATAGTTCATGATACAGAAGTACTGACATAAATTAGAGGGCATTAGAAATTTCAAGAACAAGAAATTTTTGTTTCAACTGAGCAACAAACTCAAACGATGGATAATTTTAAGTAATTGATGAGACATGAGAGAAAAGTTCATTTGGTACTCATGCTAGGAATAATCTCCTTTGATTTGCCCAATAGTTGTGGCAATGAATGTGTAAACACGAAAATTAATTCTAGCATACGACTTGACCGAACTTACCTTGATGTTTACATAGTAATAATGTAAGTCCTATAATCAATCTCAAACTTTTAGAGCCAACTTATAGGAAAGACGTGTAGTTGCCAGCAGAATGAAATTGCTCACAATTTTGATAGTGTAAATAAAAATGTAGTTGATAGAAAAATGGGAAATAAAGGAAAGGGGGATAAAACAGTGGGGGTGCTAATAATTTTATTGTACAAAGCAGAAATCAAATACTCTGAAAATCAATGGAATAAGAACCACAGGTATAAGTATATCAAAGGTTATAAAGGTAACCAATGAAAGAATAACAATGGGGCACCTGGGTGGCTCAGCCAGTTAAGCGTCTGACTTTGGCTCAGGTCATGATCTCATGGTTTGTGGGTTCGAGCCCCTCTGACAGCTGACAGCTCAGAGCCTGGAGCCTGCTTCAGATTCTGTCTCCCTCTCTCTCTGCCGCTCCCTCTCTTTCTCTCTCAAAAATAAATAAAAATTTGGGGTACCTGTGTGGCTCAGTCAGTTGAGTGTCCAACTTCAGCTCAGGTCATGATCTCGCGATTTGTGGGTTCCAGCCCCATGTTGGGCTGTGCTGACAGCTCGGAGCCTGGAGCCTGCTTCGGATTCTGTGTCTCCCTCTCTCTGCCCCTCCCTGGCTCGTGCTATCTCTCTCTCTCTCTCTCTCTCTCTCTCTCTCTCTCTCTCAAACATTAAAAAAAGAGTAAAGTGAAAAAAATAGCAATAAAGCAAATATTAAACATTGATACGAGTAAACGGTGAGTGGGATATAGCAGGTGTGTATAATCTTTATCATCCATGTCAGAGAATTAATAGGTATTGTCTAAAGTAGGTAAAACAGGAAACGGAAGTCCAAACATATATAGATATGAAAGTAACAGTCATGAGCATCAAACACAGAAACAGATCGCAAGCTCTGGGCAGAGGGAGTGGCTGTGGTTTTTTATTATAAACTTTTCTGTAGTATTTGATTTATTATCAAGTACTTACGGTTTTTTGATCAAACTCGAATCTAAAAATAAAGACAGACAATGCATTGGGAATGTCTGAGGATATTGTTTGCGTGGTCTGAGGAAGTGTGGCAGTCGCAGCAAGTGTGTCATTAAAAACATGCGAAAACCCTTCTGATTGGAGAGAGACACAAAGGGGCCGTGCAAATAAAAGTGAAGGGTTAGTGGGACTTCACCGAGGACTTCGATAGCAGAATGGCAGTGCTATCTCACTTGTAGCAGATAATGCCTCCAAATTGTAGCTGAGAGCAAGGATGCCCAGAAGTAAGACTGCTTCCAGCTCCCTTTCAGCTAGTGACGGTCTTGTAACCACGCTCTGGGTAACTGTGAGGGGCAATGATGTGTGCAATACTCAAGATTGAGTCCACGTGGAAGGCATGTGCTTAACCACCTCCCTTCTCCGCCCTCCCAACTACCAGGAACATGGACTTACAGTCAAATTACACAGAAGAAAGGCAAGACTGGAAAGATAAAGTGCCTTGTTCAAGATCATCAGCAGCGGACAGCAGTAAGTATTCGGACCCAAATTCTCCACGAAGCGTGTAAGTCGAATATTCTATGGCAGTCTCTACTCCTACAATAATCTAGTATTCTAAAACATTAATTTGACAAATGTTTATTGGCCTGTGGATGAATTAGGAATTTACTAAAAAAAAAATTATTTTATTACTAGAGTGGTTTATAGAGTGAGATGTTCTGGTTATTTCAAACTATTTATTTTATGATAAGATCTTTTTCAAAAATGTTTTTAAAAACAAGTTGTGTTTCCAGGTTTTCTCAGGCCAAAAATTTCTGTTGTCATTTTGATTATAATAATAATTAAAAACGAACACACATACTTGAGCCAATCTTGAAAGAGAGGATTTACACCTCTCAATTTCAAAACTTCCTGCAAAGCTACAGGAACAAAGACTGTGTGGTATTGGCAAAAGGCAGACACATAGATTGATGGCATAGAACTGAGAGAAATAAAGCCATACACGGTCGATTAATTTTTGCCAAGGATGCCATGGCCATCCAGTAAGAAAGAATGGTCTTTTCAGCAAATTCTGGTTGGATAATGGGATATTTCCATGCAAAAGAAGTAAGTTGGGTCTTATCTCACGCATATTCAAAAATTAACTCAAAATGGAAATAAAGACCTACATGTCAAGACTAAAGCTATAAAACCCTTAGAAGAAAACATAAGAGTAAATCCTTGAAATCTAGGAATAGGCAATGTTTTTTTAGATGAGACACCAAAACACCAGCACCTAAAGAAAAAATAAACACTCTTGAGAATGTGAAAAGACAACCCACAGATTGGGAGAAAATATTTGTGAATTATATATCTGATAATGGTAGGTGTCCAGAATATGAAAAATAAAAAAAAAAAAACTTTTATAGCTTAACAATAAAGGACAAATGACCCAGTTAAAAACTGAACAAAGGACATGGATAGACTTTTTTTTTCAAAGAAAATATACAAATAGCCAACAAACCCAACAAAAGATGCTAATGTCATTAGCCATTAGGGGAAATGCGTAGCAAAACCATGAGATACCAATTCATATCCACGAGGATGACTCTAATCAAAATGATAGGCAGTTACAAATGTTGATGAGAATGTGTAAAAATTGGATTATAGACTACAGGTGGGGATGTAAAATGGTGCAGCCAGTTTGGAAAACTGTCTAGAAGTTCCTCAAAAACTAAAACAGTGTCCATATGCCCCAACAATTCTGCTCCTAGGTATATGCCAAAGAGAATCAAAAATGTATGTTCACATAAAAATTTGTCTATGAGTGCTCATAGCAGCCTTATTCAGAAGAGCCAAAAAGTATCCTCAACCCACATGTCCACCAGGTGATGAATGAATACACAAAATGCAGTCAGTCCATACGCTGAAATACTGTCCAGTCACAGAAAGAATCAAGTGCTCACTGAGGCTACAACATGGATGAACCTTGAAGACAAGCAGAGTGAAAGAAGCTAATCACAGAAGGCCACATACTGTGTGATTCCACTTCTATGAAATGTCCAGATCAGGCAAACTCATAGGGACAGAAAGTAGAACAGGGGGTCCCTGAGATGGTGGGGGAAGGGGTAGATGGGGGGTGACTATTAATGGGTGTGGAGTTTCATGTTGGGGTGATGAAAATGTGGAATTAGGGATCATGACTATACAACCTATGTATGTACTGGAAACCACTCAATTGTCCACTTTAAAAGGTGAATTTTATGGCATGAGAATTATATCTTTAAAAACACACACTAGCGGCACCTGGGTGGCTCAGTCAGGCATCTGACTTCGGCTCAGGTCATGATCTCATGTTTTGTGGGCTTGAGCCCCGCGTCGGGCTCTGTGCTGACAGCTTGGAGCCTGGAGCCTGCTTTGGATTCTGTGTCTCCCTCTCGTTCTCTGCCCCAACCCTGCTTGCGCTCTGTTTCTGTGTCTCTCAAAAATAAATAAACGTGAAAAAAAATTTAAAGAAAAACACACACACTAAATACACACATATCAGGAAAGAACGCATCTAGTACTTTGGTGGTCATTTTATTCTTCCAGTCGTCTTGAAGAAATTATTACAGGGGATTCAGGTAAATCAAACATTTGTACTTACTTTTATCCAGTTCAAACTCATTTTGTTTCAGTGATTTTTTTCCCTGTTACCATACACTTCACCTTTCTTTCAAAGCTGTAGCATTGTTTTCCTTTCTAAACATGAGTGTAATTTGAGAATAAAAGGTTCACATTAGCTTTAGCTGCCAGTGGTGTAGACGTGCTGGCACCGTGAACAAAAGCACAGGATCCTGACACTCGGGGAAGATGCTCTTATTTCCCTGCTGCACAAAAAGCCAAAAGTAAGCCCTATTATCAGAGCGAGTGAGAGCGGATTCACCACGTGATTAATCAGGAAAATGGAGGCAAAAATTCGGCTGGGATCGCACCTAGTGTGTGGGGCAGAGAGCTCTTCCTGAGCTTGTTAATTCTAGCTTGTAATTTTCTCCGTCTACAATCAACTTCCTTCCAGTGTGCAGTAAAAATATGCAGTTCAGGTGCTGCTTCCTGTGGGAAGTAAGGTGATCATCAAAATATCAGGCCAGTGAAATGGCAAAACTACATGGTTTTATTCTTCAAGGACACCCCGTTCTTCAAATTCCTCAAATGAGATAATGAAGGATAACCCTACATTTTATCCTTTTGATCTTTGCTGTGTTACAATTCTTCTGTCTTCTTCTTTCTTTAGAGACAGAGAGAGGGAGGGAGGGAGGGAGGGAGGGAGGGAGAAAAGTAATGTGGTATTGCAAGGTCATAGTTTAAAAATATCTTGCCTTTTCTCAAAGTCTAAAAATATCTGTGATCGACTAAGCAACCAATTACTGTACATCCCAAATGCATGTTTTCGCAGTTATTTTTAGGGGCAAGATTTAGTCACTACACATCCTGTCCACTCCAAACAACAGACAGACAGAGAGGGCAGCTAATGAGTAGGTAAGCAAATGACAATGTCTCCTTACTTTCGACTTGGCTTCCAGGACCCAAGAGGCTGCCTGGCCGTCTCCACTCTGGCGTCAAACAGTCCCCCGTGCAGTACGCCGACAATTTAAATTATTACAAGGCAATGTTACAAGTATGAACCCTGGCGCAAAATAAAGTAATTACATTCAATTAGCAGTCCCCAAAGTGATGGCCCAATACCGAGGGCTTTAGATGTTGCCTTTTGTTGACACACAGAAGCCAGGTAATGAGCCGAGCTTCAAAGGGTAAGGGGCTAGCTTTGCTGCTTAATTAGTGGGAACTAGATCAGAAAACATGGCAAAAAGGAAAAAAAAGAAAACATGCTCACAATTTTCTCTTATTGTAGGGATTCAGATAATATGTCAGATTTCCCAAACAGCAACAACTGAATAACCGAATACAAAAATGATCTCCTGAGGAGAATTCCACAGGAGTGAGGATGTGATTACATGTGTGGGTTTTTTTTGGGGGGGGGGCAGGGAGGATTTATATAATTTGATGTCATGTCTGCACCCCTAGTGATTTATCGTCTCCTTTTAATAAAAGCTTTTCTTGTTTGAATTTTTAAAATAATTTAAACAGAATTATATTATATTAAATAAATAGTCTCTAAACCCTACTACCCTTCCCACGAATATCCTTTCACAGAACACACTATGTTTGTTGCTCTGAAGAACATCCCCAAACTCAAACATAGCCAGAAAAGTTCCGAAAAATTAAGAAATATTGGGAAGGCTAGCCTGGTTGATTACTAAAACATCGTATTTTGGTTTTATACATGTGAATTTTTTCTTTACGTAATTTATTATATGAAATAAATTCTATGAAACACAGTGGCCTTGCCTTTGTGTTTCTTCAGATGTTAGTCAATAAATGGGTTGAGGAAAACAATTAAAAACGTGGCCAACGCCTCAAAAGAAGAAAAAAATTAGCAAAGGATATAAACAGCAGGAAAGAATAAAGTTCTCAAAATACATGAGATGATTCTCAACCTTATTTATATTTATACAAAATGGAAGTTAGACAGTGTTTTTTAAAATCAGATTTGCAGTCAAAAGATTTAAAATGTTTTGTGGCTTGCAGACAACCCACACACGATTCGTAGAACTGGTTCCCTCTCAATAGAGGCTATTTTGCAATACTGTCAAAATGTAAAATTGAGAAAGCCTTTGACATCTAGGGATTTTCCCACAAATGCATAAGACATGTGCAAAGATATTTCTTGCAGAATTATTTATAAAAATAGAAAAACAATGTAGATATATAACAAGAGAATGGTTAAATAGAGTGTATGCAGCTTATTTAAAAGCAGTATGCTCAATTATTCCAAAAAATGGGGGCGCCTGGGTGGCGCAGTCGGTTAGGCGTCCGACTTCAGCCAGGTCACGATCTCACGGTCCGTGAGTTCGAGCCCCGCGTCAGGCTCTGGGCTGATGGCTCAGAGCCTGGAGCCTGTTTCCGATTCTGTGTCTCCCTCTCTCTCTGCCCCTCCCCCGTTCATGCTCTGTCTCTCTGTCCCAAAAATAAATAAACGTTGAAAAAAAAAAAAACTTAAAAAAAAATAAATAAAAAATAAATTATTCCAAAAAATGTAAGTGGAAGGAAAATTTCCCAGTTTTATGAGGCCAGCATTACCCTGATGCCAAAACCAGATAAAGACACCACAAAACAAACAAACAAACAAACAAAAAGGGAGAGAGAGGGAGAGAACTACAGGCCAGTATCTTTGATGAACATAGAGTCAACAAAATACTAGCAAACAGAATCCAACAATATGTGAATTAAAAATTAAAAAATTAAAAAAAAAACCATCCACCACGATCAAGTGGGATTTACTCTTGGGCTGCAAGGGTGGTTCAATATTTGCAAATCAACCGATGTGATATATCACATCAATAAAGAGAAAGGATAAAAACCATATGATCAGTAGACTCAGAAAAAACATTTGATGGAGCACAACATCCAACACATCCACTCATGATAAAAACCTTTAATAAAGTAGGTTCAGAGGGAATATACCTCAACAGAATAAAGACCATATATGAAAAACCCACAGTTAACATCATACTCAATGAAGAAAAACTGAGAGCTTTCCCTCTAAGGTCAGGAAAAGGACAGGGATGTCTACTCTCAGCACTTTTATTCAACATAGTACTGGAAGTCTTAGCCACAGCAAGCAGACAATAAAAAGAAGTTAAAGCCATCCAAACTGGTAAGGAAGAAATAAAACTCTATTTGCAGATGACATGACACTCTATATAGGAAACTCTAAAGACTCCACCAAAATCTAGAATGGATAAATAAATTCGGTAAAGTTTCAGGATGCCAAACCAATGTGCAGAAATCTCTTGCACTTCTATACACTAATAATAAAGCAGCAGAAGTGGAAATTCAGAAAACAATCCCATTTACAGTTGCACCAAAACAATAAAATACCTAGGAATAAACCTAACCAAAGAGGTTAAAGACCTGTATTCTGACAACTATAAAACACTGTTGAAAGAAACTGAAGATGACACAAAGAAATGGAAAGACATTCCATGCTCATGGACTGGAAGAACAAATATTGTTAAAATGTCAATACTACCCAAAGCAATCTACACAATTAATGTAATCCCTATCGAAATAGCATTTTTCACAGAGCTGGAACAACCCTCAAATTTGTATGGAACCACAAAAGATTAGCTAAGCAATCTTGAAAAAGAAGATCAAAGCTGGAGTTATCGTAATTCTGGACTTGAAGTCATATTACAAAGCTGTAGTGATCAAGACAGTATGGTACTGGCACCAAAACAGACACATAGATCAATGGAACAGCATAGAAAACCCAGAAATAAACCCATGATTATATGGTCAATTAGTCTTTGACAAATCAGGAAGAATATCCAATAGGAAAAAGACAGTCTCTTCAACAAAACTGAAAATAAAAAATAGAAAAACTGGTCAACTACCTGCAAAAGAATGAATCTGGACCACTTTATTACATCATATACAAAAATAAATTCAAAATGGATTAAGGACCTAAATGTGAGACCCGAAACCATAAAAATCCCAGAAGAGAGCACAGGCTGTAATGTTTCCAAAACTGGCCATAGCAGCGTTTTCCTAGTTCTGTCTCCTGAGGCAAGGGAAATAGAAGCAAAAATAAACTATTGGGACTTCATCCAAATAAAACCTTCAGCACAGGGAAGGAAACAGTCACCAAAACTAAAAGACAACCTACTGAGTGGGAGAAGATACTTGCAAAGGACATACCCAACAAAGGGTTAATATCCAAATGTATAAAGAACTTATACAACCCAACACCCCCCAAAAATGAATAACTCGATTTCAAATGGGCAGAAGACATGAACAGGCATTTTTCCAAAGACGACATCCAGATGGCCAACACACATGAAAAGATGCTCAATATCACTGATGATCGGGGAAGTGCAAATCAAACTACAATGAGATACCACCTCAAAACTGTCAGAATAGCTAAAGTCAAAAACATAAGAAACAACAAGTATTGGTGAGGATGTGTTCAAAATTTTTTTTTTCAACGTTTATTTATTTTTGGGGACAGAGAGAGAGACAGAGCATGAACGGGCGAGGGGCAGAGAGAGAGGGAGACACAGAATCGGAAAGAGGCTCCAGGCTCTGAGCCATCAGCCCAGAGCCTGACGCGGGGCTCGAACTCACGGACCGCGAGATCGTGACCTGGCTGAAGTCGGCCGCTTAACCGACTGCGCCACCCAGGCACCCCTATTTTATTTATTTTTTTAACGTTTATTTATTTTTGAGACAGAGAGACAGCATGAACGGGGGAGGGGCAGAGAGAGAGGGAGACACAGAATCGGAAACAGGCTCCAGGCTCCAGGCTCCGAGCCATCAGCCCAGAGCCCGACGCGGGGCTTGCTGGAACCCGCAGACGCGAGATCATGACCTGGCTGAAGTCAGACGCTTAACCGACTGCGCCACCCAGGCACCCCGAGGTGAGGATGTGTTCAAAAAGGAACCCCTGCACTGTTGGTAGGAAAATGCAAACTGGTATGTGCCACCACTCTGGAAAACAGTATGGAGTTTCCTCAAAAAAATTAAAAATGAATTGCCTATTGATCTAGTAATTCCACTACTGGGCATTTACCCAAAGAATATGAAAATACTAATTCACACAGGTATATACTTTCTTGTGTTTCTTTGCGCATAATTTACAAAAGCCAAATATGGAAGCAACCCAAGTGTGCATCCATAGATGAATGGATAGAGAAGAGGTATATATACACAGTGGAATATTACTCATCCATAAGAAAGAGTGAAATCTTGCCATTTGCAACTACATGGATGGACCTAGAGGATATCATGCTAAGTGAAACAAGTCATCAGAGAAAGACAAGTACACATAATTTCACTCATATGTGAAGTTTAAGAAATAAAACAGATGAGCAAATGAGAGAGAGAGAGAGAGAGAGAGAGAGGAAAGCCAAAAAACAAACTCTTAACTGTTAAGAACACACTGATGGTCACCAGAAGGGAGGTGAGTGGGGGGATGGGGGAAATAGGTGATGGGGATGAAGGAGTGCACCTGTTGTGATGAGCACCTTGTGATGCATGGAAGTGTTGAATCACTATATTGTCCACCTGAAACCAGTATAACACTGTATGTTAACTATACTGGAATTAAAATGTTAAGAGATACTAAGATAAATAAATATAGAGCATATGTACATATAGATTGGAACTGTACTAGAACTCTATGACACAGTGTTAAGCATGAGAAAACATGATGCTTTCGGCAGTAGACTATCATTTGTGAAAAAAGCAATAACACATATTCTTGTCTATCTCTGAAAGAACATGTAACGAAAGTGGTGGTTTTGGGAAAGAGGAAATGGTAGAGAGACATTCCACTGTTTATATTTTTAATTATCATATCAAGTTTACATAATTCACATGTATATAAGTAGTTGTAAGCACAAAACATTTAATATTTAATATACAGAAATATTCTAGCATAAAATTATCCTTTCAAAGGCATGGGCCAGTTTTAATAACTGCACTGTGTTAGATGTGGAATCAAAAATTAGATACAAAGAGCAGAGAGGTAAGGGGTGGGAATGGGCTACATGGGTGGAGCTGGTCAAGTTATAACCCTCTAGTGATAAAACAAATAAGTCCTGGGGATGTAATATAGGGCATGGAGACTATAGTTAATAATACTGTATTGTGTTCTTAAGGTGCATTGTCTACACTGCATACTTAAAAGGTATATTATGTACTTAAAAGACAACAGTTCTTAAAAGCCCTCCTCATCAGGAGAGAAAAATGGTAACTATACGGTGATAAAGGTTAAGTACATTTATTGCAATGATCATTTTGCAATATATAAACATATTAAATCATTATGTTGTACACACGGAACGAATATTATATGTCAATGATACCTCAATTTTTAAAGAAAGGCTACTTAAGATAATAATTGCCCTGTGTGTTTATATTCCCCAAAATCTATAGACTGGAAACTCTGAAGAGTGTGAACTCTGTGAGCAATGAATGAATTGGTGATTGGGTGAACCACTTAAACCCTTTAATTAGAAAACAAGGAAAGAAATTGGTGAGTGTTTATTATAGGTATAACCTCTCTTTCCACTTTCTTCTGCCTGCTTTCTACAAACTTTACTCTGTACTGAAGAGGCAAAAAAAGGGATTAGAGAGAGATATAAAACCATTTCTTTTAGGGGCACCTGGGTGGTTCTGTTGGTTAAGCATCTGACTTTGTCTCAGGTCATGATCTTGTGGTTTGTGAGTTTAAGCCCTGTGTCGGGCTCTCTGCTGTCAGTGCAGAGCCAGCTTCGGACTCTGTGTCTCCCTCTCTCTCTGTCCCTCCCCTGCTCCCACTCTCTTGCTCTCTCTCAAAAATAAATAAACATTAAAAAATAAAAACCATTTCCTTTATAAAGGGGACATTGCTATAAAATCCAGGACACAGTATTTTTTTTTGCATGAATACTAATAGGACAACAATCTAATATTCAGTTCATGACTTTCTTCCACTCATTTATGTATGGTTATTTGGGTTTACAATGCCAGAATCTTAAAAGAAATTAGTTTTGTGCCTTGAATGAGGCACTATTAAACTTATATCTTCTTATATGTCTCATAATTAAGGAAAACAGTTTTCAAGAGTTTAATCTTTTACATACTTCTTGATTTGTAAAATCACGTTTCTAGATGCTGAAAAAATGCCCATTGTCATTTTATTTTATTTATTTATTTTTTATTTTTTTATTTTAGAGAGAGAGTGCAAGTGGGGGAGAGGGGCAGAGGGGGAGACAGAGAATCTTAAGCAGGCTCCACGCTCAACTCAGAGTCCAACATAGGGCTCGATCCCACGACCCTGTGGTCATAACCTGAGTCAAAATCGAGTCACACGCTCAACCAACTGAGCCACCCAGGTGCCCCCCAAAAATGTCCTTTATAATTTTAAATAAAACGTGATATGTATTTAATTAATTGAATGAGTAGTTTATATTTCATATAGATACTGATCAATTGTGTGATTTCAACATGCCAAGGGAGAGAAAAAAACATTCCCAAAATGAAGGGGCTGTATCCCTCTTTGGTCCCCATCCACATTCTCTCCCAAAACATCGGGGCAAATTGGGGGTGGCAATTAAAGAGATCCCAAACCTCTTTCCTTCCTCAACTTTACCCTCAAAAGGAAGAAGTATACTAATTTTAGATCACTGCTCCTTCTGGTATGTCTTGGGGGTCTTTATTACATAGCTTCTCCATCTTAAAGGGTTTCCATTACCTATAAGAATAATAATCCTCATATACCCTTTGATCACAGAGCCCCAGATGCAGGAATCTCTTTTATCATAATAAAAGCAACAGTGCAAAGAATATGTAAATAAAATCCTCATTTAAATATTATTAAAAGTGGAAAAATCTGGAAATAACCTATATGACCAAGAACAGGGGAAAAAATGGTGGTACATTTCTATCATGAAATACTATGGAACTGTGAAAAAGGTGTCAGATATGTATCTACAGACTCAGAGGGTTCTTTCTCCATAATGTATTAAATTATTTTTTGTAATATACGTATAGTAATTCCCTTCTTACAAACACAAACTGCAACCCCAAACCTATCATGTGAAACATGTCAGTGCATGTTTACATGACCATGGAGAATGGTGGAAGGATCCACACCAAACTACCATCCCCTCTCACATAGGTGGAAACACGTAGTTAGGTTGTCTTCAGCTGCAAGTGCTAGAGATCTCAATTCAAATTTATCCTGAACCCGAGAAAAGAGAATGGAATAGAAATCTATTCTAGAAACCTGGTAGTGCTGGGGTGATTTGGAGGTCAGTATCTCTCCGGCTCTGTTCTCTGATTTCTTTGGCTGTTCTCTTTGAAAGTTTTGGGCACTGCTTTTGTAATTGTCTCCTGTCCACATGCCTATGTGACTGTCTAACTTCATCACTTAAACAGGGGAAGTTTGGAGAGTGAAAGATGTTGCTATGAATACTCATTGCCGGACAACAGGATGCTCCCAGGGAGACCGGGGCCTATGGCCAACTTCATATGTCACAACACGCAAGGGAGGAGAGAGATGGCATTTTCTGCTGACTTTACCTGAAAGGAAAAACCAGTTTCTCAGAAGCCCTAAGTGAAGCCCTTCCCGAGATTCACTGGCTTGAGTTGGGTAATGTCGCCATAATGATCCAAATCCTCTGGGAATGCCAAATGCTGATTGTGTTTTTGAGCTCTTCAGTCAGTACCTAGATAAATTACCTTAGACCAGCGATTTTCAAAGTGCAGTTAGGGGACCTCTAGGGGCCCCTGAGACCCATTTTTCATAAAAATGAATTATTTTTGTTAACATATAATGGGTTTATCATTGCTCTTTTAAAAGGGTTAACAAATATGTATTTCTTCATTTCTGTTTTAGTTTCTAAAATGATAATTATCAACAGATATGACCCAGATGAACAAAAACTCTTTGGAAATGCATTAATTTGAGGCATGTACAGAGGATCCTGAGACCGCATGTTTGGAACCCCTTCTATAGACTCCAGGGGCTGGTTTTCTCTTGGGCAGGTAGACTACATGAAGGAGCAGTGTGGAGCCACATAAAATCAGTGTCCCATCGGAGATGGGTCAGCGGGAATGCACGTGGGGTAGGCAGTCGGCACGGAGAATGGCCGTAAGGCAGAAATGGAGGGTGAAATCAGGGCAGTTTATCAACATTTCCTTTCTTGTTAAATTGTTCCAAAGGATCATGTGCTACTTCTGTAGTTTGGGAAAATGTACTTCATTAAAATAGTTAAAAATAATAATGCTGAGTGATTTTCAGTTGTCACAGCAAAATTAAGTTGAACTTAATCTTCAACCATGACTAAGACCTCTTCCATAGCAAGGATGAAGCAAAAAAAAAAAAACCAACCCAAGAGAATTAACTGGATTATTATATTGCACCCCAAATCCTTATCCTAGGCATTTCAATATAATTTGGGTCAAAACTACCGTTATTCCTACACGGTAATGATAATATTTACTATAGATTTAAAGTGAATTTTGCTTTCAAGTCTAAGTTGGAAAACCCAGAAATTTGGCTAGGTTCTTTCATCAAGATAAACAGTACAGTTTATTTCTAGTATTGTGTAATAGTGCTAGTTGAATATTGCTTATTTAAAATTAACAGAAATATTATTTTTATCATGTTAAATGAAGGTTTCCATCTGACACTTCCCTATTTCTAGTCTGATTTTGAGAATAAAGTGTGGCATATGTGCCAGGAAATCTGGAAGAAAAGGTAATTAGAAACTGTTGAATGTTTTTTTCCCCATCGTTTAAGGTTGGAAATCGAGTTTTGTCAAATGTGCCTCTTCATCATTAAGATATTTTTTCTCCTATATTCCATACTATTGAATGATTCTTGCTTTCCCAGTTTGAATCCTACTTCACTATTGTGTAACGTACCTTAAATACACTGCTAAACTCTTTGTTAATATTTTATCTATGTGATTTTTACACATATTTTCAAAAGTGCAGTTATTCTATAGTTTGATCTTCAGTATGTATTTTTGTCAGATTTAGTTTCAATGTTATACTTTAAAAAAGCATTCAGGAAGTTTACTTTCTCTCTGTTCTCAAATGTATGTGTGTGTGTGTGTGTGTGTGTGTGTGTGTGTGTGTAATAAAGTATACGCACACATACATTTATACATATTATATTGTATATATTATTCCATATGTACTTATATGGAATAAGAGGGTTTATTTGTTTGCAAACCTATCATATAGAACTTAACCACATGTCAGACACCATTCCGGGCATTATACAAATTCCAGGTCATTTAATACTTGTAGCAACATTATGAGGCAGGCTGCTACTATTATTCTTATTTTATAGATGAGAAATGGAGGCACAGGGGTAGTTAAGTGACTTGCCCAAGAGAACACAGTTTATGGCAGAATTAGGCAGGCTTTGACTCCAGATGGTCTGATTCCAGAGTCCAGGCTCTGACATAATTTGAACCTTTGCCTCCTTTTTGTGGTTAGATTTTAAATGTCTCCTATGATCGCCATGATTCCCTTCCCTGGACGGAAATAATCCATTCGTCTAGCGTGCCAAATGAATGGCTGTGAGTTTCACCAAGCAAGCTGACTGAAGACCGTCAGCAAGTATCTACTGAGCATCTCTGTGGCTCAGACCCCAATTTGGATGAGGAAGGTATAGTAGAGAACACTGCAAAAAAAGGGGGGGGGGATCACATCTCTACTTTCAGTAACATTCAAAGGGGGACATAAACAGTATCATAGGTAAGGTGGTAGCAAGTGCCAAGAAAACATAAAATAGGATAAAGGGACACTGGGTGCTAGGGGAAGGAGGTGGGCTACCTCACATGGGGTGTCCGGGAAAATCAGAAGGGAACAATGGAAATGGCCACGAGGCTGGGTATCTGGGTAGAGTGTTGCACCACCAGCGAGGGAAAGTACTTCAAAGGGAGAGTGCTTGGAGAGTTCTAGAAAGGGTAAAGAAGACAACGTGCTGACACAGAGTGACAGGGGAGTGCGTGCTGAAGGGTGGGATTCTGGAGCCGTGTCACACAGGGTCTGGTAAGCCAGGGTGGAGACTGCTCCACTTCATTAAGGCGGAAAGCCAGGGGAAAAATCTGCTGAGCAGCCCACGGTGACTTACATGCACGAAGAGATCATTCTGACTGGACTGCAGCACAAGGAACGATGGGGTAGGGCTGGGGGCAGGGAGACCAGAAAGCGTTCTTGCAGTCTGTGAGGAAACCATGGTTCTAACAAATGCAGAAGAGTTGGAAAAGGTGAAGTGTTTCAACTGTGGATATTTTTAGAAGGTCGATGGGACCAGAATTCCTGCAGAGGGGATGCGAGAAGAAGGAAGAACGCAAGGGTGGCTCCAAGATTCACAGCTTCGGCGGCTGGAGGACTGGCTGCAGGAGCACTTCCTAAGTGACCGAGGCCAGAAGAGCAGCAGGGGTGAAAGGTCCCAGATGTGATTTTAGCTTCGTTAATTCTGAGATGCTGCGTTAGTTTTCTATTACTGCTGTAACAGGTTACCACAAACCTAGCAGCTTAACACACACACATGTATTATCTTATAGCTCTGTAGGTTAAAAGGTGACACGGGTCTCACTGGGCTAAAAGCAGGGGTGTGGGCAGGACCGCGTTCCTTCTGGGCGCTCCAGAGGAATCTGTTTCCTTGACTTTTCCAGCCTCTAGAGGTTGCCCACGTTCCTTGGCTCGGGGCCCCTTCCTCCCACCCCAGAGCCAGCCGACAGGGGCCAAGTCCTTCTTGTAGGGCACCTCCCTGACTTTTCTGTCTCTTCTGCTTAGAAGGACCCTTGTGATTACATTGGACCCTCTGCCTCCCGACGATCCAGGGGGATCTGCCTGTGTAAGTTCGGCTGATTAGCAACTTAGTTCCATATACAATCTTCATTCCCTTTGCCATGTAAGGTAACATGGGCACTTATTCTGGAAATTAGGGTGTGGACATTTGGTGGTGAGCATTATTCTTCCTACCATAGATGCCTATTTGAAAACTGAATGGAGCTACAATACAGTCATATATGCCTTTTATCTTATATATCTTTATATTCTAAAAGAAATATTTTAACAAGCAAGATTGGAGTTGACTCTTTTAATAAAAATGCAGAATTACCAAATCAGCTCTTTTTATATAAAATTCAATTGTAAAGCATTTAGAATTAAAACAACTTGCTTAATAACTATTATACTCTTACAGATGTTTACACTAATGGATACAAGTGTATTGGTCATCAGTTTTGGGCTCATTGTTCACCTAATTAAGCTTTTTTAAAAAGGCACTTTTGAGGAAAAAATTATTTTGAAGCCTCTAAATAAAGCCTTTAATTCTTTGGAGTCATAAAATTGAAAGAAGTACCATGTTATTTTTTTAATTGCTGTTTACCAACAAATATATATAAGTTAATCATGAAAAGGACACCAGAAAATGGCTTTATCCTTATTAAATATCAACTAGTAATATTTTGATTGCATTCTGTTATATATGTTTGTATATAACATATACAATATGTATATGTGTAATATTTATATACATGTATATACAATATGTATACATAACATATACAAACATATAATGTATATAATATATATACACATATATAAAGACATGGATATTTATAAACATTGACACATTCACATGTATGCATTTACCGAATGTACAGTTTTAAACCTGCTTGATTAATATATTAAGCACCATTTCATGTCACATTCTTTTTTTTAAATTTTTTTTTTCAACGTTTATTTATTTTTGGGACAGAGAGAGACAGAGCATGAACGGGGGAGGGGCAGAGAGAGAGGGGGAGACACAGAATCGGAAACAGGCTCCAGGCTCTGAGCCATCAGCCCAGAGACTGACGCAGGGCTCGAACTCACGGACCGCGAGATCGTGACCTGGCTGAAGTCGGACGCTTAACCGACTGCGCCACCCAGGTGCCCCTCATGTCACATTCTTGATGCCATCATTTTTAACGGTATTATAGTAACCACTTCTCATTATTGGATATTTAGATTGCTAATTTTACTTTGAATCTCATTGACATAAGCAAACTTGTATTGAAATCATTGCATATATCCATCCTGTGATTGATTCTCGAGATAAACCTCTCAAAGAAAAATTGTCAGGACAAAGGATATTCACATTTTTTAAGGTTTCCAATATGAAATGAAAATCATGTTAGTCTTTGAAACCAGTGCTCTGTCAATTGTTTGTTACCATCAACTTACACAGAAGTTTTGATTAAGGACATAGACTTTGAATCTCACATTGTGAAAATTATTGGTATATCAGGACTTATTATTCGCATTCTAAGGGAGGGTTCGGGGATTCCTTTTCCCTTACTGTCAACAAACGTGAAGCACTATTATCATATTTACATTGAGAAGAAATATTGCCACTTATTTTCCTTTGCTTTTGTTCTAAGTAACAAAAAACAAAATACAGGAAATAGTAATATTAATAAAAATCGTAATTATGTTACTGCGATTACTATTAGTAGGCAGTGTGCTAAGTGACTGTGTTTATTTAATCCTCACAATAAAGCTATGGTTTACATAGTTCTAATTTTACAAGGCATAGAAAAACCAAGGCATAGAAAAGCCATACCTCAGGCCACCTGATGAGGAAGTAGCAAAGCCAGGATTCAGATTAAGTCTGTGCAATACCGGAGTCCCATCTCCTAAAGCAAAATCCTATACTCCCTTGATCTCCCCCAGCTAGGAGCAAGGGTAGCAGTGGTAGTAATAGTATTATTCATTCATTCATTCATTCATTCATTCAAAAGATTACTGAGTGCCTAATATGTGCCAGTCTCTGCCAGCTACTTGGAGATTGCAGTGAACGTAGCAAACAGAGCCACTAACCTCGCCCTGCTTACGGTCTGTTAGGGAGGGCAATTATTTAGGTGGTAGTTACCCTACCCTAGAGTACACAGAGTGTTATATTGGGGGGATTCCAGGCTGCCACACAACTGTGTGTTCTCTGCTCTTCTAGTACTTTCTATTCACATTTATTGACCTCGATACATTGAAAGGCAAATATTTGTGTATGTGCTGGCTTCGCCCCTTAGACATCGGGCTCCTTGAGAACTGGCATGTTATTTACTTTTATGTCCCTAGAAACGAACGTATTTCCAGAGAACATAGTAGGTGCCTAATAAATGTTTTTTGAATGATTATTATAGCTTGTCTCTAATTAAGGTAAGCAATTTCTGTGTCACTCTTCTGTTACTCTCAATGATATATTATTTTAAAATGAGAATGTTAATTATGTGATTTATGCTAATCAACCTAATTTCTCAGAATTAAGAATAATGTAGTTCATTCACTATCTCATTCAACAAATGCTTTCTTCACTTACCACATACAAAAATATTAGTTTATATATTGCAGGAAGGATGGAAATAAATTAGGTGCTGAGCTCACATTCAGGATTTTGAATCTAATAGAAAAGGTAAGGTAATGTCATAAACAATACTGCAGTGCCCGTTCAGGAACTTTGTGTGTGTGTGTGTGTGTGTGTGTGTGTGTGTGTGTCTGCGTGTTGTTACTGCTGCAAGAAGTTCTACAGCCACCCTTGGAAAGAATGACTTTATTGGAAGGAATGGGGCAGTGACTCATTCTCCTAGAAGAAGGCTGGGCTGTCTTTCAGTCCTTCCTAATGACCATCGAGCTTTGCAAATGAATCATTGGAGTGTGGAAGGAACCCTCTGTGTCGGATGATCTTTCAGGGCAAGGGAGACATAGTTTGCAGTGTGGGGGTAGGTATTGGACCCCACTTGAATTCAGAGGCTCTGATGCAGAAAGGCCTCAGAGGAAGATGGCTGTGTGGGTACCCGGATGGACTGACATTAGAGCTCAGGCCTCAGGAATCTGAACAGAAGGTGAGTCATAACCAAGCTGGTAATGGGGCAATGAAGTCATGCTCAAAGCCGCCCTCCTTCCAAAGACTAGGCTGGCCAAGGCAGGGATTCACCGTGAAGCAATAGTGATGGGCAGAGGCGGGAAGACCCCAACAGCTCAGCAGTGATGCTGGACCGGCAGCTGGTGTCAGGGGCAGACTATGATGCCAGAGTTCTTCCCAGTCAGGCGTTCAGGGGTCCAGAGCTCTGCAAAGTTTAGGAAACCCCCGCCTACTTCCCCTATATGTAAATCAAAGTCAACATAACGCTAAGCCGTAAAATGTAAAACTCTGTGTGTGCTAAAATCAAATACCCTCTTTCTATATTTTCAGATGAAAAAAGAAAGAAAAACATGAACCTTCTTCGTCTTGCTGATGCCCCGGTTTTGCTGGTGGGTGAGCCTTTGCTTACTTACTCTGTGTAAAGGGTAAGCATTCACTCATCCCCTCTTGAGGAGGGAACACTTGGGACCTATTTTCTGGGCTCATTTGCCTGGATGTTCTAGGTTGGCAAGTAAGCTGCATCAACAATAGGGTTCTGGACTTCTTGCTGGTCTAGACCTGTTCTGTGTTTCTAGAACACAGTTGTCATTTAATGTGAGAAGTGAACAGTATGGTCTTATTCGTACCCTGAGCCGTGTGAAACAATCCATATTTTTTACACCAAAAACATAAGAAAGGGCTAAGAACAATTTGAGAAGTTTAAATAAATTGCTAATGGAAACTTAGAGAATAGAGGTAATACCATTCATTAGGAGCCTGAAAGGATTTCTGGAGGAGGTTGTCTTTAGGCTTTAAGGGTGAAGGCAGGGCAGGAACCACAGGAGGAGGAGGCAGGCAGGAGCTGTGAAGAAGGACCCGCCCTGGAGGGCCCAGACAGGCTGGAAAGACACCCATAGCTGTAGCGGCCGCACCGTTTGGAAAAGCGTGCACTCGGGAGCCCTGTCACACCGATGGCAGGGGAGCCGCCTGCCCGCCTGCCTTCTGGCCTCTTGCTGCTGAGCTGTTCGAGTCAGAGATCCAGCACCGGCCTGGAAAGAGTCTCCCCTTCCTCCTGCAGTGTGCCCCACACCCAGGGGCTCCCCACAGAGCACTGTACCAGCTGGCCAAGGAGAGGGGGATTACGGGGCAAAGAAGGGTGGGTTTGGAGAAAAGCAGCAACAGATTGATCACTGGCACAATGGCTGAGGCTGTGTATATATCTCAGAATGATGGGAAAAGTACCTTATGTTCTAGTTCAGGTGGTAAAGTATCAGAATAAAAGTTATCTGAGGAAAATGGAGAATCTGCTTTCCAATGACCTCCTCCAGGTGTAGCCTGTCTGTACCTACAGCCCCTTGTGTGGCAGCCTCTAGGGTTTCCCCATAGGGCTTCCACCATTATAGTGTATGTTACTTAGTTATATTCTAGACTGCTTAGTTGTAGTCTAAGTTATAGCTTATATTGCTTACATTTATATTGCTTAGCTATATTTTATGTTACTTATATGTTAGTTATATTCTAGATTACTTAGTTATATCTTATATTACTTAGTTATGTCTTATATTACTTATATTCTATATTGCTTAGTTATATTCTATATTGCTTAGTTGTGTTTTATATTGCTTATATTTTATATTACTTGGTTATATTTCATGTTACTTGGTTATATTTCATGTTCCATAGTTATATTTTGTTAGTTATGTTAGTTATATCCTAGATTACTTAGTTATACCTTATATTGCTTAGTTGTATCTTATATTACTTAGTTATGTCTTATATTACTTAATTTTATCTTATATTACTTAGTTATAGTCTATATTATTTAGTTATAGTCTATATTGTTTAGTTATATTCTATATTGCTTAGTTACATTTTGTGTTGCTTGGTTATATTTTATAATGCTTGGTTATATTTCATGTTACTTGGTTATATTTCATGTTACATAGTTATATTTTATGTTACTTAGTTATATTATATGTTAGTTATATCCTATATTGCCTAGTTATATCTTATATTGCTTAGTTATATTCTATCTTACTTAGTTATATTTTATATTATTGTTATATTTTACTGGCTTGGCAAACTGCCCTTCACTTTTACCAGTTAAACCCTGTTTCCTCAGACAAATATACCTGATACATTGCACCCACCAACCTGCATCTGCTCTCACTCGGAAATCCGCACAGTATTTGGCTTATGGTCCTCATGACTTTTTATTTTAAGTGAATTGGATCCAAGTGAAAAGTAGGCGATGAAAACCACAGTCTTTGCCGTCAGACCGGAGGGCAGATGCCAGAGGTGTCACTTAAGTTTGCTGTGACCCTGAGCACATTACTTAATCTTTCTTAGGCACAGTGTTCCGGTCCCTGGAATGAGGATTTAAAAACCAAAGAACCTATCTGGTATGGTTTCTGTGAGGATTAAACGAGACTGCGCAGGAAACATTTAGGTTCGCACCTAGTAATTCCTCAACAAATGGCAGCTCTTATTAATAGAGGGCATTTCAAGTTTCACTGAGTCTTAAAATGAATGGAAAGACAACAGATTTTTGGTGTGGTCTTCAAGCCCTGCTTTCCTAAATAAGATTTCAGAAAATGAAAGAGCAAAAAACACAAGGGTCTCACAGCGAGAACTGAGTTCTTGACGAGTGACTAGTAAAACTAGGAAGTTCATTCCACGGGGGTAATAACAACAGGGAGTTTAAAAAGGAATAATCTGATCGAGTTTGCATTTCATCAGACTGTGTTAGAGGCCGAATCTGTTTTACTGTCTCATTTATGTGACAGATGGTGTGACAACTTATTGAACTGATAAATAGTTTTCAGGTATTTAATCAGAGGGCAATCATCTTACTGTATTTCCCCTCGCCTAATTCAAAACAGATCCAGCCCTTTGTCCGGAATGTTTCCTGTATGCGTCCTGCCAGTCAGCGGGCCGGGCTGTCGCTGTCAGACTGTGTGTCTACAGCAGACTCCTGGAGAAACAGCATGCTTATGTCACGAGCCACGTCTGTCATGGCAGGATCCATGTTTCTCCTCAGGCTAATCATATCTGATGCAGGCACCAAGGCTCCCCCCCTTAAAAGCAAGGATACCAGCTTGGGAAGAGGTGCCTTAAAGATCAAAACCGGGTCTGCGGCAGTGACATGCGGGTTTGTGAATCGGGAATGGCAGCGTCAAATCTCTCCTGAAGCGAGGAGACAGCCGTTGGCTGGCAGAAACGGAGCACGGGGCGTTGCTGGCTCCAATTAGGGAGACACGATTTGCAAAGCGGCCATGTTCACGGGCGGTGTTCCGTGAAGTCCTGTACAGAACGCTAGAAAAATCATCGAGGAAGGAACAGGTGACGTGTGAGATACAAGCAGGTCTGTATCTCACACGAGACGAGAGCAGAAAAGAGTTGCCTCTTCCCACCTTTCACTTTGAGGAGAGATGGTTTTGCTCTGGACGGGTTGGGTGGTTTTTGTTTCTATTAGGGATAACAAGGGAGCAGGAGCTAAGAACTGAGATTCAAACCTGGCAAGATGATGATGGTGATAATCATCATCATCATCATCATCATCATCATCATCATCACTATGTTCATTTCGGGACCTTAAAATAATTATTGTTTAGAGGCTCAATAATAACAAAATAGTAACATATTACTTAACATTTATTGGTACTTATTATGTGCTAGTCAGTCTCTCTTAATCCATTTAATCCTCATTAAAAACCATGCTAGAGGGGCGCCTGGGTGGTGCAGTCGGTTAAGCGTCCGACTTCAGCCAGGTCACGATCTCGCGGTCCGCGAGTTCAAGCCCCGAGTCGGGCTCTGGGCTGATGGCTCAGAGCCTGGAGCCTGTTTCCGATTCTGTGTCTCCCTCTCTCTCTGCCCCTCCCCCGTTCATGCTCTGTCTCTCTCTGTCCCAAAAATAAATAAACGTTGAAAAAAAAATTAAAAAAAAAACATGCTAGAACTTTTCACTACTTAATTATTCCTTGACATATTGAACACTTATTTAGCCCGCACTCTGTGACACACGGTTCTAGCTTTTTCTCACAACACCAAGAGGCAGGTGCGGTCATCCTCTTGCAGACACTCAGAGAGGGTAAGTGGTTTCCCAAAGCCATCCGGCTAGTGGCTGGCAGGAGCTTCGAATTCATATCTAGCTCATAATTTTTCCTTCATCCCGGACTACCTCTCAACCCACGCCCCCCACCCCCCACCCGATGTTTCAGCGTGTATCAGTACAGGAGCCCTTGGGGAAGTCCCCAAGCTCACTGTCCCCTCATTTGTGTCATTATCCTTTGTGCTGAGACGTTAAATGGGAGATGACATCAAATTCCTCAGATGACACATAAGTACATTCCAGGTGAATCGTGCCCGGTGTGTTTCTCTTTATACTGGAACCTCAATAATATAGTAATCCAGTCATTCATTTTCATCAGGATTTAAGTAACATATAGTCCACAACTACGTGTGTGGTGAACGTAGTATAGTGTTGTCAAATCAAAATGTTGTACACTTGAAACTAGCGTAACACTGTATGTCTGTACTTCACTTTTATAGACATACATATATACATACATCTGTATACACACATACACAGATACACACACACACACAGCTAGATATAAAAATAGCACTAAGAATCATGTTTCCCTAAAGCACAAGCTTTCCCTGCCTGTGGTGTCAACAAACATCTTCCTATCTAAGGGCTGAGGAATGGAAGGTACAGATAACCTAACAGGAACCATACTTAGGGAGTCTTGAACAGCCCCTATGTTACAGTCATTTCCTTTATGTCACTGGGGAAATTCAAAATAGAAGTTCATTGTGATTTCAGATATTCATCACGGACGTGCTTATAGAAAAACCTATCTGGTGTAGTAAAATTAGGATGATACAATCTTTCTGATCATTTCATGCCTGTCACTGAAATGTGTTTTGTGGAAAGTCTGATGAAATCAGCCACAGCTTTTTTAAAGAAACAATCCCATCTACGGTTTAGACTATGTATGTTTAGACATGTGTAACAGTGAAAGTGAATTAGAAAGTACTTGGTAAACTTTATTGTTTTCTCCCATAACTATAAGCAAACTAAATTCAGTGACCTCTTTTACTAAACTCTTCCAGAATTCTATTGGTTTCGTATTTACATCCATTCTTCTTTCATTAAATAAATGAATGTATAATCACGATTTATGATTATACTCTGTTTTGCCTTCAGAAGGAAAATGAGGCATGTATACATTCTGATGGGAAGTGAAAAAAGAAAAATAAACCCATGAGGTGATATGTATAATGAAGAGCAAAAATGTGTGAAAAAAATTAAGGTGAAACCAAAATTAAGATTAACATACCAGTCGCATGCCATGAGGTCCTAAGTGGATGATAAAGATGGGCCATAAATTTAGTTTTGAACTTCCTGGTGGCCAAAGCAAAAAAGACATATTATCATTGGTTTATTCATTCAAGGAAAATAAACTAATCTGCTAGTATTTGCTAGGTGCCCTTGAGGGCATTATAATCTTCCAAAGATTATAATGCATTATTCAAGAGATGCACATCTTTTCCTAATGTTAAGAGCTAAGGGAAAGTCCTCTTGTGGATCCTTATAAAACAAGTCTCGTTGATTTTTCTATTGTGCAATGACAAATAATTGCAGTGAGTCGATGAAGCGGTGGTAATGATGTATACAAAGTACAGAGGGAATGCAGGAGAAGAACATGTGAGTCAGCCTGAAGAAATGAGAGTCCTGATGACTAGTTAGCATTTAGGTCATTCTTGAGAGCTGATGAATTACCCAGCAGAGCTTTCTGGTATTCCAAGCTTGCAAAGAGGACAAGTACACAGGAATGTGTACATGCCAATGAATGTTCAGGGCTTCCTAGTAGTTCAGGTTTGCATTTGTGTAAATTTTGAGCAACAGATAATGATGGATGGGGAAGCAGGAAGTCAGATCATTAAGTGCCTTGAGTGTCACCCAGAATAAGTAAAACTTGGTTTGCTGCAAACGAGAGCTATTGAAGAGTGACAATCAGATCTGTAAGTTAGAGAGGATAGAGGGGGAAAAAGTGCTGAGAAAGTTGGGGAAAGATTGCCTCCTGAAAGGAAGAAAAAGGAAGTAGTGTAACAGCCGGGGTCAGAGGCGATTATGTAGGCCTTGGCCTGTGGAGGTCAATCATAGAACAAGAATGATAAGAGTAGATCCAGGAAATATTTAGGAGCTCGGATATTCATGCACGGATTGGACTGAGAAGTCTCCACTCACACTGATGTAAACATGGGACAGTTTCATCTTTCCCATGCAGCTTCTAATTACCGACTTTCTTTTTCTCCTGAGAAGCAGACTCTGCATGACATCTTAGTATAATTTCATAATATTTTGGTCACTTGGGCTCTTAAAAAAGCTTTTTCTGCTCTTCAGAATTCTCCTCCCTCAGCACAGACAAGACCTGTAGGAAGGGGCTCCTGGTTGGTTCTTTTCATTACCGCCCCTGCGTTTTCCCTCCAGTCATACCCCTCAAGCCCCGACCTGCCAATGGCAGAGTGTGAGGGAGGAGGGGCACTGGCTTCCCTGAAGTGCACAAATTGCTCCTGACAGGCACATCATCCCCCTTCTCTTGGCTACTTCGTCTCAGGGCAAAGCTGTCCGCAGACAGACTTCCACCTGTCGGTCCTCTTTTGTGGGTACATTTGTTTTGTGGGTGCATCCCTTGCAGTCCTCTGACCTGGGAGATCTGGCTTGGCCATGAGCCAACTCCTCCTTCCCTAAGGCTCCCATACCTCCCAGACGCCCAGCAGGAGATCTGTTCACCCCCCAGTTTTCCTGCTGAGGAGGACCCCTGAACCACGGAATGCCCCTGGCCCATGGTGGGGTGGGGTGCTGGAGCCAGAAGTGTGACGTGAGCCTCAGTCCCCGGTTGAAGAAGGGAAATGTAGAGTCACACATCCTTGCATGGGAACGCGGACTGCATCTTTGGGCTCCCTGTCTTGGCTGCCCCTTTCTTCACACCCAATGCCATTGGAGGTTCTACCATTTTGATGGCTCAACAACTTCCAGACAAGCATTTTTCACCAGTCCCCACTCAGTGTGACATGGAAAGGGAAGGTTTTGACACCTGTCGTCTTGTAGGAGAGGGACGGAAAGGGTGAATGTTCTTTATAGAGAGAAGTGAGACCTGAATGGGAGGGCTACCGTTCTCCAAACTCTGCCTGTCCCCAGAAGGTTGAGGACCCCTTCCTCCAGGTCGTGCTTGTGCCTCTGGCTGATAAAGACCACCAAAGCAGCTTCTCTTGTACTGGGGGAAAACTGAGGGTCTCACCGGCAGAAAGTAGACATGGTCCTCACCGTAATGCCTCGCCCTACTGATTACTTCCAGACACGGGAAGCAATGTCAATCCCTATCTCACACAGCATTTTGTTATATAACTTCTGGAAAGACTGAATGTGAATAGTAAAGAGCCAGATAAAACGTCTCCAAAATTTTTTGCCCTGGGAGACTGAAGGGGTAGTGGCATAATCCACCAGGGCAAGTGACACGAAGAGATGAAGTTGAGGGCAGATGACAACGTCCTCCATTTTAGACGTGTTTAGTCTGAGGTGTTTTTGGCAGAACCAGGTGGAGGTGTTCGGAAGCAAGTTGGGTCTACGTATTTGTGCCTCCAAAGGGAGAAACTCGGGCTGTAGGTACAGATTAGTAGCTCACTGGCTCGGAGTTGAAGCTACAGATACTGATTTCAAAACCACAAGCTTCTCCTAAACTGGAACGAACTCCGTTTCTCTCCCAAATTTGAAAATTTTCATAGGATTGTAGAACTTCACGAGGGAAACACCTCAGATGTCATCTCTCTGGTCCCGCTGATTATCTTTAGGTAAACAGTGCCTATCAACACTACTGTAGTTAAATATTAGCTTGGGCATTTAATTATCTGAACAAACCCCAAACAATGTAATTGTTTTGTATTATGTTTAAAAAAAAAAAAGCCATTCCTCATAGAGATGCATTTGTGTGGCAGTAAAGATTCTATAATGTTTGTTTCGTGTGATCAAAGTAGCAATTTTACCCTCTGATCCTAGTATCATTCCTTATGGTTTGGGAACTTAGCAATTAAGACCACAGATTATTTTCTTGCTTTCCATCACTTTGATAAATCTTAGGCAGCTACATGAGTTCTTTAAAGGAAATAATAAATCTAACAAATATACCTGAGTGACCATTTCAGACTATATTTATCCCCTGAAATCTAAAGCCTTCATTAGCTTTCTCCAAAGAGTTCTCATAGAGAGTTAGAGCATAACTTCAAATGATATTTTCCAAATTTTTTGAGATCCCTTCCTGGGAAAGAGTCACAGACATGTTTTTTTACTGAATGAGATTAAATTACACCAACTCTTAGAGAATGCTGCATTCCTATCGGATTATCCCCCCGCCCTTATATCTTTAAAACTCCCTGGGCAATTTGTCCGGATTGTTAGAAGCCTACCCAAGTTAAGTGGAATCAAAATTTCCCCAATTTTGTTATGATCTTAATCCATAGGAAAATATTTGTCACCTAGGTAAAGCAATTCCTTTAAAAGTAAAATTTTCCTTTTTTTCTAGTATCTCTCTCTTTTTTTTTTATTTCAAGTAGGCTCCACACCCAACATGGGGATTGAACTCACAACCCTGAGATCAGAAGTTGCCTGCTTTACCAACTGAACCAGCCAGGTGCCCCTAAAATTAATTTTCTGTACCAGTTTAAGACAAGAAGCTTTTGGCTAAAATTTATAACTTTTAGTATTTGATGCATTGGTATAGGAACTTTCTGTAGTGCTGTGTTAAAAAATGTGAATGACCCTATAGTCAATTTTATACAACTGATCAGATTAGCATCGTAATAAATTACTGAACAACCTATAGGTTTTAGAAAGGACTAAACTGAGCTGGCTCCCAGTGTAATTGCTAGCTGCCTACCATAGGATTGCTAAGCCACCATTTTAGTTACAAAGTAATTGAGTTTGAGGAACTACTTGGACATTGGCTATATTTGTAAGAATGGCCTGATCACCAAATAGCGGTGCCACTGGAAGAGATTATCATAGCCATCCAGGAATTTAAAGATTGATGGATGCTATAGAACATGGGATACCTGTAAAAAGCACAAATCCCAGAATTTTGTGGGAACCATTATGTAACGTAAATCAACTTGGGGGAAATTATAATGTCGAGTGCCATACTTTTGACTTTTGATCACAGCATATAAAGAATTCAAATCAGATAACCTATGTTCCAGTTACTTGATATTTCATAGTAGTGCCAGATTTCAACAAGTTGCACCTTCTGCCGTGTTGACATGAAAATATTATGTTCCTAAGACATGTCAGAAACACACTATCGGAGCGCTAGGTAAGCATGTATACAGATAGCCTTTAAATGTACCCCCACGGATGGTGTCTCCACTACATTCAAAATGGCTATGCCATGCTTCCTTACATAGTTCATTCCTTTTTAAATGCTGAAAGTTTCACTTGAACTTTCCTAGATGCTAGGCTTTCTTCCAGTTTTCATAAATTATATTGACCCTGCCTTCCAAAAACAATGCAGCTACGTGTCATCAGGAAACACTAGTTGAAATAGAAAAAGCCCAGTTTTTCAAAATATCTTCAGCTTCTCTTTCTCTTGACATTTTCTGTCTCTTCCCCTACCTAGTGTTCTCTCCCAGGAAACTCTCATCATCTGATTAACAATGACCCTATATATTTACAGAGTTTAGTTATAGTTCTTATTTATTACTACTGACAAGCCATATCATGGATAAATGCAAAAATAATGTAAAGCAAACTGCATAAACCTAAAAGCATAGTTTTCCACAATAGAGGCTTATGGTGACATACGTGTTTCTGTGTGTGATGTACAGATATTTTCATTACCATGTGTTTGCCCTCATGAATCAAATGAAAATATTACAAACATCAGGAAGTCTTTCATCCACTTAGAAAAATAAATAACATTTTCTCTTTAAAAAATTTTGTCTTTCCCTGTTTTTATTTTTATTTATTTATTTTTTTTTAATTTTTTTTTTTTAATGTTTGTTTTTGAGACAGAAACAGAGCATGAACGGGGGAGGGTCAGAGAGAGAGGGAGACACAGAATCCGAAGCAGGCTCCAGGCTCTGAGCTGTCAGCACAGAGCCCGACGCGGGGCTTGAACTCACAGACCGTGAGATCATGACCTGAGCCGAAGTCGGACGCTTAACCGACTGAGCCACCCAGGCGCCTCCTGTCTTTCCCTGTTTTTAGAGAGAGAAACAGCGAGCACAAGTCAGAGAGATGGGCAGAGAGACAGACAAAGGGAGAGAATCGCAAGCAGGCTCCATGCTCGGCATGGAGTTTGACACGTGGCTTGATTCCATGACCCCGGGATTGTGACCTAAGCCGAAATCAAGAGTCGATGCTCAACTGACTGAGCCACCCAGGCGCCCCAACAATATTCACTTTTCGAGGTTCTGATATTTTGTTGTGCCTTGAAAAAAAAAATGTGAGAGTCACACTGTTTAATACAGTAGCTACTGTATTTAGCACTTGGAACGTGGCCAGTGCTAGTTGATGCATATGCTGTAAGTATAAAATACACTCTGGGCTTCAAAGATTTAGCATGAAAAAAAAGAAAAAGAATGTAAAACATGACCTGAGCTGAAACCAAGAGTCAGACACTTAACTGATTGAGCCATCCAGGCACCCCTATTTGCGAGTTTTAAAAGCCTAAGACCATAAACAAGATTTGGGAGAATAAGCAGTCCGAGTGATTTTGTCTTATCTCCAAAATCAGATGAAACTTTCCCAGATTAGGGGGTGGGGGGGGGGGAGGAAGAAACGCAAGAGAGTGTAGATAGGATAATATCCGTGAGAAAGGACCTGTGCCCTGCATTTCATCTAGGCCATCAGCCTGGGAGTGGAGACAGGAAGTGAAAGAATTCACACACAGGGGGCCTAAAACTTACACAAATAAGGTGGCAGCGTTGTGGCTTTAAGCAGCATGGCCCTGGGCTGTAAGACAGAAATGGTCAGATGGGTCACTGGGGAACACGGCCTCAGTTAGCTCCACTGTATATCCAGAGGCCCCATGGAGTCATGAGACAGAGCACCGTCACGTTTCCTGTGCCCTTGGGAGGAGTGGGGAATAACTGAAAGGCTTATGGACAAGGGGCAGGGATGCCCAAGTAACACTAATGTGGACAGAGAACCGGGACCAGACAGATGAGGTGCATCTCATCAGAGGATGGACGAGCCAAGGCCAGGGTTTTCTGGGAGCTGACTGCTGTGTCAAGAGTCCCTAAGGAGCACCTGGAGGGCTCAGTAGGTTAAGTGACTGACTTCCTCTCAGGTCATGATCTCCCTATTCGTGGGTTTAAGCCCCACGTCAGGCTCTGTGCTGACAGCTCAGGGCTTGGAGCCTGCTTCTGATTCTGTGTCTCCCTCTCTCTCTCTGCCCCTCCCCCGCTCATGCTCTGTCTCTTTCTCTCTCTCAAAAATAAATAAAACATTAAAAAAAAGGTCCTAGAATATATATGCAACGTGGAGAGAAAAAGATAAAAAGGGAAACAAATAGAAATTAGGCTGTTTGAGCAATAGAAAGGAATGTAGATTTCTTGTATTCTTGCAATGGAATTTAATTTCATGAGCTTCCTATCCTCTGTATGATCAAAAGAGTAGCAAGGGTCTTGAACCTGCTTACAGTTCTGGATGATTTCAGAAAGTTTTGTTTGGTTGATCTTATAAGCATATATCTTACCCAGTAACGAAAAAATAAGTCGATACATGTCACTTTGGTGTGTCTCTAGTGGCCAGTCTAGTGCCTAATGGCCAATCCTAGCGAGACCTGAGTAATCTCTCTCTCTCTCTCTCTCTCTCTCTCTCTCTCTCTCTCTCTCTCAACCACTGCCCCTCCATTTGCACCAGTGTCTGCTCTCTTTGCGCCTGTTCCACATCCAGTGCTGGTGCGTTTCTTTTAATAGCCTCAACTTTTTTAAAGAATTTTTTCAAACAATCAAAAAGTTTGAAATGCTAGGACAGTGCACACTGTGTTCACAGAGTTAACAATTCACATTCTGCTATATTTATTTTACATCTTTCTCTACATGAACACACTTTTTTTTTCTGAAATGTTTGAAAATAGACTTCAGACAGCATAATTACTTTCACCCTTAAGTTCTTCAAAATGAAAGCCTTCTGTTACATCAGTGTAATAGCATTAACGTTCCTAAGAATATTAACAAAATCCTGGCCATATCTAATATTCAGTCCATATTCCGATTTCCCCACATATGCCAAGGATATATGTTTGAGCTCTTTTCTTCCTCTAAAGAAGAATTCAATCTACGTTCATACATTGTATGTGCTGTTACATCTTTTCAGTTTCTTTTAGAGAACAGTTCCCTCTACACACCCATCTTTTTTTTTATTTTTGTTTTTAGTTTTTAAAAAGTCCAAACCATTTTATCCATAAAACGTTCCACATTCCAAATCTGCTTAATTGCTTCCTCGTTAGTATTGTGTAATGTGTTCTTCTACCTCTTGTATTTCCTATGAATTGAAATTTAGGTCTACAGGCTTGATTAGATTCAGGGTAAACCTCGTGGCAAGAATAGGTCATCAGTGACATTGCATATTTCATGTTGTTTCTCATGAGGATTGACACAATGTCACATTGGCCCTCATTTGAGCCCTTGGTTGTTGAGGTGGTTACAATCAGATCTCTACTCTACAGACCCGTTTTCCCCTCTGCAGTAAGTCAGTCATCTGGGAGGTTATTTTTTATCTTTCCTAACTCCGTCCTTCTTTCTTTCACTGTTTGGTTCCTAACCTGTTGCTCACCTCAAGGAAGTTATATTATCTCCCTGAAACTTTCCCCCCATCCATTAACTAAACACAAACATAAAGTTATTGTAAGCGTTCAGGGAGGCGCAAAGGGTGTGAAACAGTTTTGTAAACTGCAAAGTATTTTGCAATTGTGAGTTATTCTTATTCCAGTAAAGAAATGGTTTCAGATGGTGCTGTGAGTCGCCCACTCATTCAGGGAAAGCAGTGGTGTTCTGGTATCTGCTCACCAGCCAGCTCTTCAAATAGAAAAGCCCTGATGTTTAAATTTTGCCACTTTCTGCGGTGTTAATACTCCAATCCTGTCCGATTTCAAGCTACCAACTTGATGTCAACCAGGCTGCAAAATTCCAGAATATTGAACAATTGGCTCTTTCGAGCTTGAACAGCCCAGTTCCACACACCACTGAGGGGATGACAGAGGGAGGGTTGCCAGATTCAGAAAATAAAAATACAGCCAATATTTGGGACGTATGTATACTAAACAAGTTTCTCTTGTATCTGAATTCAAATTTCGCCAGGTGTCCTGTATTTTATCCGGCACACCCTATGTGGTGTGTGTGCGTGTTTATGTATGCGTGTGTGTGTGTGTGTGTGTGTGTATGTGCACACATGTGTGAAGTATAAGTGAGGTACCTTAAAGACAAATTTCCATATTCACCCTCTCCCAACAATCTCAACCACAGAGGCTCTTCATGTATTTGGTGTATTTGCATTTTTTCCTTCCCTTCTTTTCTTCATTTTCTTTGGTTTTGTCAGAGAAATGCTACACCAGAATTTCCCCAATTTATGCTCTGCCTTAGTACGGAGTCTTCAGGACAAAAAGGAGGTTTTTTTTTTTTTTTTAATTTTTTTTCAACGTTTTTTATTTATTTTTGGGACAGAGAGAGACAGAGCATGAACGGGGGAGGGGCAGAGAGAGAGGGAGACACAGAATCGGAAACAGGCTCCAGGCTCCGAGCCATCAGCCCAGAGCCCGACGCGGGGCTCGAACTCACGGACCGCGAGATCGTGACCTGGCTGAAGTCGGACGCTTAGCCGACTGTGCCACCCAGGTGCCCCCAAAAAGGAGGTTTTAAGACGAACAATTAAGAAGTCTCTCTAAGTAATAAAATGAACAGGATTTTAAGATTCTAAATCATTTCAAGAAGACTTTACTTGGACCAAATTCAGTTCCAACACTTTCCAAAACATAGGTAACTAAACACAAATCAATCATCATTACTAAAAAAAAAAATCTAGAAATTAGAATTTGCTTTAGAGCACGTGTAAGAAAATGGTTAATAAACCTCTGTTAGTTACAACGGCCCCCTTACAGATAATAAGCTTTAGTGGCAATTTAGGTGAAGCAGTTCCTTTCGAGATTATGCATGTATAAAATAAGCTGAACACCTGAGTGTGTCTCCACCTGCCACACTGGGGTAGGATATCCTCTGCCCAGATATTTATGTTAAAGCATATATATGAAATTGGGGCACGTGGGTGGCTCAGTCGGCTAAGTGCCTGACTTTATTTAGCTCAGGTCATGATCTCCCGGTCTGTGGGTCCAAGCCCCTCATTGGGCTCTGTGCTGACAGCTCAGAGTCCGTGTCTCTCCCCCCCCCCCCTCCTCCACTAGTACTCGGTCTTTCTGTCTCTCAAAAATAAACATTAAAAAACACTAAAAAATATATATGAAATATATATCATATATATATAAATATTATTCATCTTCATAGGGGGGAGAATAGGAAGAAAAGGTATGTTTGTTGTTGTTTTGTGGTCTGACTGGGCTCACTCCCCCCAGGAAAACATGCACTTGATCGTATGATTTACTAAGGCATTTGTATGCGTTTGCTAGGGCCTCCTTTACAAGGTACCGCAGACTGGGGGGCTTAAACGGTGGAGATGAATTTTCTCACAGCTCTGGAGGCTAGACAGCCAGGATGAGGGTGTCAGCAGGTCGGGTTTCTTCTCCTCAGCGTGTGCATGGCCTGTGTCCTGTGTGAGCTCCCGTCTGGTGTCTCTTTGTGTGTCCTGATCTCTCCTTCTTCTCCTTCTTCTCCTCCTCCTCCTCTTCTTCATCTTCTTCTTTTCCTCCTCCTCCTCCCTCCTCCTCCTCCTCCTCTTCTTCTTCTTCTTCTTCTTCTCCTTTTCCTCCTCCTCTTCTTCATCTTCTTTTTCTCCTCCTCCTCCTCCCCCCTCCTCCTCCTCCCCCCTCCTCCTCCCCCCTCCTCCTCCTCCCCCTCCTCCTCCTCCCTCCTCCTCCTCCTCCTCTTCTTCTTCTTCTTCTTCTTCTCCTTTTCCTCCTCCTCTTCTTCATCTTCTTTTTCTCCTCCTCCTCCTCCCCCCTCCTCCCCCTCCCCCTCCTCCCCCTCCTCCCCCTCCCCCTCCTCCCCCTCCCCCTCCTCCTCCTCCCCCTCCTCCTCCTCCCCCTCCTCCTCCTCCTCCTCCCCTTCTCCTTCTCCTTCTTTTAATGATTTACTTTTGAGAGGCAGAGACAGACCATGATGGGGGAGGGGCAGAAAGCGAGGGAGACACAGAATCCGAAGCAGGCTCCAGACACTCTGAGCTGTCTGCACAGAGCCCGACGTGGGGCTCGAACTCACAGACCGTGAGATCATGACCTGAAGTCGGACGCTTAGCGGACGGAGCCACCCAGGCGCCCCCCCCCAACCTCTTCTTCTTACAAGGACACCAGGCATAGTGTATTGGGGCCCACTCCGCTGGCCTCATTTTAACTTCATCACTTGTGCAGAGGCCCCATCTGCAAATACAGCCACATTCTGAGCTTCTGGGGGTTAGGACTTCCGCGTATGAATTTTTCGGGGGGGGGGGTGGAGTGGGCACACAATTCAGTCCATAACAACATGCTTCCCTATAGTTATTCTAAGGAGATTAGAGGTGCACGTTTTTAATTCTTTCTTCCCAGGAAAAGAGTCCGCCATTCAACGATTTGAGTCAGCACACACACAGCCCTCCAGCCACCCCCCGCCTTGCTCAACACACAGTCTTCATCGCCGCCTCTAAGGCTGCGCTGCACCTGCTCTCCCCAGCCTCCCCTACACTCCCGTGATCTCGCTGCTCCAGGGCCAGGGCCACGGCACGGGCCTCCCAACCTGACGGTCTGCGCACTCGCACCCCCGCTTTGCGCAGTGCTCCTGCCGCACTCCCTCCCTCCTCCGGTTCTTCCTCCTTGAAACGCCACCTTCTCCCGAGAAGGTCCCCGACCAACCTTCTCATTGATAGTCCTCTGTCCTGATCTTCCCTAATTTTTTTTTTTTTTCTGTAGCGTTCACCAACATACTTGATATTTTCTTGGTTGGTCCTATTTGGAAGAATACAATCAGTGGTCAGGAGCCCAGGCCGTGGAGGCAGCGGGCGTTCGTCAGGGACGGCTACACTACCCTCCCAGGGTTGGTCCTGGGCAACGCTCTCACCCACGTTGAGCCTCTCCGGCGACCGTGAGAAACTGGGATTCATTACCTTCTGAAAGGGGCGGCCAGGCGACAGCAGCGGGATCCAGGTTTTGTAGTTCGGGGTTCAAATCCGGGCTGAGACAGGGTGTCGCAACTGACTGACCGGGTCTGCTCTGCAGGGAACGGTGGGGGGCTGTCACAAGTGCGGGCGGAGGCCCGGACGCCGTGAGTCGGCCTCTGGAGGGTCCTGGGTCACGTCACGCTTCTCCGTTTTCTCCTCCCTGCCGCTGCGCGCGGATCACCTTTGAAACCAGTTGTCACAGAAAGCGGTCACGACTTAGGTCGCCTCTGCGAATGTCAGCGCTGAAAAGAAAAAAAAAAAATTGAAAATTAAAAAAATACAACTGGAAGCACGTTGGAAAACCAAGACCGCATCGCCGCTGGCTGGAATACCGGTTTGGCCGTCTACTTTGTCTTGTGATTTCACTGTCCGTCTTCGCCCTGCGTTTTCAGAAGCTTCTTAGAACAGCGTCGGAAGGGGGCGTGAAACGATCTGGCAAAGCGGTGGCCCCTCATCCCCGGGCGATCCGGGCCAAGCCCCCGGGGGTCGCCCGCCCCGCCGACGGTGCACGTTCCCCGACGGCCCGCCCGGGACCGAGTCCCGCCGGCAGTGAGGCGCGGCCACCGACTCACCGCACGGACTCCTCACAGAACCCTGAGGACGACGGGCTGTGGTGGAAGCGCCGGCCTCGCCGCCCCGGGGCTCCCGCCGTCCGTCGGTGACGGCGGGAGACGACACAGCGCCCCCGCGAGGCGACACCCGAGCTGGGCGCGTGCGCGTCACGAGGAAGCCAGGGCGGCGCTCACGCCCGACGGGAGGAGAAGCGCGCGGCTGACCTCTGACCCGAGGACGGTGACGTGACGTGGCGTCGGGACGCTCGATAGGCCGCGTCAGCCTCGGACGCCAGGGGAGCTGCCCGCCTTGCGGCTGGCGGTGGCTGCGTCGGCGGTGCGCCCTCACGGATGCCGCTGAGCTGAGCCGCGTGACTCAAGGTAGGCTGTGGTGACGGGCGCCCGGGACGCGTGACGTGACGGAGGGAGACCCAGCAGCCCACCCCGGCTGTGGGAGACCGAGACCGGGGCGGGGGTGGGGGTGGGGGTGGGGGTCTGACGCGCGCCTGGGGCACCGGGCGCCCTTCCGCTCGGAGAGGGAGGCTCGGCGGAGGTGATGTCAGAGGGCGGGACGTGCCGCCTTCCGGCCCAGTCCCTCCCGGCCCCCTGCGGCGAGCGTCCCCTGCCTGCTCAGAGGTTGAGGGGCTGTGTCCGTGGCGGTGGTCCCTGTCCCCTGCTGCCCAGCGCCCCCCAGCGCGCCGGGAGTGGGGCCTGCACCGCGCTCTGGGAGACCTGGGCGAGGCCACGCCTGAGTTTATAACCCAGCAAACCGCCGCCATCTGACTTGGGGGAGCTCGGCTGACCTCTGGGCGCAGGGCCTGCAGACACCCTCCTCGCGAGGCCATCACCGCCACCGTCTGACTTGGAGGAGCACGGCTGAGGCTGACCGGGCCCACCCTCTGGGCGCAGGGCCTGCAGACAGCCTCCTCCCGAGGCCGTCACCGCCGCCGTCTGACTTGGAGGAGCGCGGCTGAGGCTGACCGGGCCCACCTTCTGGGCGCAGGGCCTGCAGACAGCCTCCTCCCGAGGCCGTCACCGCTGCCATCTGACTTGGAGGAGCTCGGCTGACCTCTGGGCGCAGGGCCTGCAGACACCCTCCTCGCGAGGCCATCACCGCCACCGTCTGACTTGGAGGAGCACGGCTGAGGCTGACCGGGCCCACCCTCTGGGCGCAGGGCCTGCAGACAGCCTCCTCCCGAGGCCGTCACCGCCGCCGTCTGACTTGGAGGAGCGCGGCTGAGGCTGACCGGGCCCACCCTCTGGGCGCAGGGCCTGCAGACAGCCTCCCCCCGAGGCCGTCACCGCCGCCGTCTGACTTGGAGGAGCGCGGCTGACCTCTGGGCGCAGGGACTGCAGACAGCCTCCTCCCGAGGCCGTCACCGCCGCTATCTGACTTGGAGGAGCTCGGCTGACCTCTGGGCGCAGGGCCTGCAGACACCCTCCTCGCGAGGCCATCACCGCCACCGTCTGACTTGGAGGAGCACGGCTGAGGCTGACCGGGCCCACCCTCTGGGCGCAGGGCCTGCAGACAGCCTCCTCCCGAGGCCGTCACCGCCGCCATCGGACTTGGAGGAGCACGGCTGAGGCTGACCGGGCCCACCCTCTGGGCGCAGGGCCTGCAGACAGCCTCCTCCTGAGGCTATTACCGTTCTGGAGACAGGCTTTCTTCCTCCCGCCTCCTCCCAGCGAGGAAGTGCCTACAATCTCACCTCTTAAATGACCTTTTAAGGCCTCGCAAACCTGAGCAAAGGAAGGGACGGAGTCAGCACTGATTTCCTAAACTGTTACTCCAAGGGGAGTAATTGCAACCTGCCTTGTTTTTCTTCTAGAAAGAAGTAGTAAAGGAATCCCATAAATTGGGAAGGAGGAATACCTTCTTTCTCAAAAGGGGTGAGAACTGTAGTGAAACAGTTAAAATAGCACAAATTAAAGTTGAGTGGAATCTCCTGTAAAATCAAACCAAGACAAAGGGTAGTAAATATCACTCTGAAGAAAACAACAACAACGACAACACCACTGTCTTTCCAGCAATAACACCGATTAATAAAAATTATATCTATCAAGCAACAGTATTTGGGTTGAATTTAGTATGTTTTCTTAACTTCACTCTCAAAAGGAAAACGATATATTTTTTTCTAAACACGCTGATGCATCCTGAAAATTATAGTTAAGGTGTTACCTCAAAAGTAGGGTCACCCCAACTTGAGACCACATGAAATAGAAAGTATAGTTATTTCTTAATGTTTTTAGTGTCAGAATGTAAATAGTGTCATATAAATACACAGTGTCATTTCCCAACTTTCCACATGAGACTTCCCTCTGTCCCATTTTTTTTCTCTCAGCTGCTCAGGTTGTGTCTCCTTTCTACATGGTCACTCAGTAGTCAGGAAAAGAAAGTAACTTTGACTTTATCCAAGGACAAGTACCATCTTCAGGCCTCCGTTGCCAAGACGTGCGTCATCCTTACGGCAGATTCCCGCAAGTCTCCTTGTCAGTTGAAAACCTTCAGAAAGTTGAATCTGCACAGGGGATGCTCACAGTGAAATCTTCCATCCAATGACTGCTTTGAGATCGGTTGTTTTGTGAGTGTGCAGGGCGGTCTTTCCTCTGCATTTTGTGGACACTTAATGATTCGATTAAATCTCCATGAAACTTTAATCTAATCGTTGCTATAATACGGATGTTGGGAGCATGCTTTGGAATCAGAAGCCTGAATGTGAGCCTTACTTCTGCCACGAATTAGCATCTTAGTCGTTTGCTGTGCATCTCAGTGTGTCCATCTGTCAAATGGGGACGTGTGAAGCATTTGCGTTTGCAGCAGTAGTGAAAAACAATAAAGTGCCAATCAGTGTTTACTGAGACAGTGGTTATGAATACTATTTTTAATATGCCGATAACTGATTTGGAGAAGTCAGAAATATTTTCAGGCCTCAGCACTTTCACGTAACGAGGTGTAGGGGTTGGGCTAAGTTGTCAGTAATGCCCTTTAAAAGCTAATAATTCTGTGATTCTAAGGCAGGGGATATAGGGTCTGAAAGGTCTGTTACATAGTTTCTATTCAGATATTAGGATAGTAAAAGACAGGATAAAATAGGCAGAGAGGGAAAGATTAGGACCTGAGGTCCCTGGGTGGGGAAAGACATAGTTTGGAACAGTTCTGGGAGTGTCTGACCACAGCACACTCCCTTGGTCACAAGGTTCCTCTTCAGAATGTAACAGACCCCACCTACCCACACTCAGGTTCCCGTGAGGAATTTGACAAAAGACCTGACTAAAAATAAGTAGACCGCAAGATGTTGACCCACAGGGAATGGTATGGCCATAGACCACCCCTCATACAATGGAAACGAGCCAATCAGGAATGGACAACCCAACACCTACAACCATCCAGCCAGTGAGGCTAGGACCTGAGAACGAACCGGGGGAAGGGGAGGGGGTACTGACCAGAGCCTTGTAAGACAAGGACCCTTGCCTATAGTCACGGGCATTCACTTTCTAATGCCCCCTGTCTATAAAGAGTGCTTTCCTAGTGCTCTTACTCTCTGACCTTATACTCTAATAAACTTTCACTTGCTGCTCATTTTGTGTCCACCTCTTTGTTCTTCGAAACGGCAAGACAACGAATCCTGGGTATTGAGGTCAAAAGTCCTGCAACAATATCTACGCAGAGTTCCCAACTCCCACTCTTAAAAATAATGCATGATAGAAGTGATGTAAAATAGTGGAACGTGCGTGCAGAGGATTTCAGGAGACACGTGCTTAACTTACACTCAAGCCAGATAGTGGCCAGCTTTGCCCTTTTGTCAAGTCACACACGTGGCGTATAATCTCCATTACAGGTGCACCGGAAGATGTGCCAGCTTACCGTCTTGTGCCAGACAAAAAGTGAACAATATGATGATTTTAGCAGCTTTCGCAGACCTGTCACGGAGTTCCAGGACTCCCCGTATGCTCCAGACTTGGATATACGCTCTAGCACAGTGAGACTGCGGTCAGCACATCAAATGTTACCCATCAGGCTTAATGTACAAGACGCAATGCCAATGATCAACTTTACCCCATTCCTCCCAGGAAACCTCTGATTTCCCTCAAACTTAATAAGAGAAAAGAGACGTCCCGGAGAGTCTTTCAGCACTTGGTAGACAAAAATAACAAGGCACAAGTTATGTAACCTTCAGCAAGCTCTTAGGCTAAGTTTACAACATTTGGTAATCTCTAATTTGCATGTGCTTTCTTTGGATTTTTAAGTCTGTCCGGTTTTGTCTGGTTTTGGAGCATCATCTTTGGAAGGACGGCAAACAATTCTTTTGAAATTTTGACAAGTGTCACCGACCCACTCGGATGGGTTGGAGCTGCACTTTTACACCTACCTTCGTTTTTCAAACAAAATGCCGGAGTGAAACCTGTAGGGATTTATGAGGAGTGAACTGAAGATTTTCTTTGTCTGTTTCCTTTGACCCAGCATTTGAGAGCACTAAGTGATGTGGTTAGCTGTGAGTGTGGCTTGGCATCCAGAAAAATGTTTTATACTCTAAAGTGGGCAAAGTCTCTGACTGTGGTATGATAGAACCCTCAGTGAAATGTATTTTGGCAACATTGTTATTTTTGCAGTGTTTAGTATTGTTTATTGTAGCCTGCTTTTTGGTGGATCTTTTATATTTATGTCTCTGTGTCCTGTGATGGCTTAAACATGTATATCTTTCTTCCTTTGAGATGGCCAAGCAGTTGTGCACTGAAGAGGTACTTCCTGGTGATTCATTCATTAATAAAATACAAAATTCTTTTGTAAACTCTTCTTGGACAAATTGATGAAACTTAAAAAAACTGTTTTCCTCTGAATAAAACAACTTTTGTTTGTGTTTAGATATATAGTAAAAAAAAAAAAAACAACCCTCAGTATTTCATTCCATTTTAAACCAGTTCCCTTGTCCTACTCATTTTATGTGGAACAATTGAATACTCAGAGAAGTGAAATAAACCCATAGGCTTTATAGATCATTTAGTCCATTATAACTTTTTATAAAATCTTAGAATTACTTCGATCATATGAGTTTATCTGGATAAACATATATATTTAATAGCTAAAAGTATTCTTAGAGATAGATATCATAAGACTAATTTTTCCAGACCTGTGCGTTGTTCCTTTGAAATCTAAAAGTACGTTGGATGTATTGTCAACAGTATTCACAGCATCAATGTAAGTGCATTCTTGAATAAGATCTTACTTGGTGTCCAGACATCACATGGACCAGTACAAAATAAGAGCAATTTATATCCAAAAGGTCTGCTGCTTTGGGAGTGACAAAATAATATTTTATAAATATATTCCACATATAATTTTTTTAAATAAACACAGATCATCTCAATAAGCTCGATATGTTTTTATTGATTCTTGTCCCATCCAAATGTTTTTGGGGAGCTTCCTGTTTCTCTGTGGGACCTCAGTGTATGGCAGATCTGTCCTGGAGGTTCTGGAAAGTTCATCATCCTCTAGATCCTCGTTTCCATGTGTCAGAACAAAATTAACCTGTCCTGTCTTTTTCCCTCAGTCCCTCATCCTGCTAAAGTCATTATGGGTGACATGTTATACTTTTAAATAGCACATTTTTACATATTTCTGAAGTTAATGCTTTCATGTAAGAAGTGGGCAGAAGTCTCAGACTTTTTTCAGGTCAGTTGAAAAGAGAGCTTTGAGCAGGTAAGCTGGTTTATTATTTTTTGAATCATATTCTATTATGCTGCTACTTGCCATTTACTGTGCATTGATCTACTTTGGAGAGAACTGACTTAAGTATGTGTAGAGGGTCAGATAATTTTCCAGGACTTCTTGGCCACTGTACCCAACTAATGGATGTTTGAATAAGAGAAGACACATATCACATGGAGTTTGGACTTGGCCCACATTTGTACAAGGGTGTCTCTGTTTCAGGGAGGAAAAGAATGATGTATACATGGCTGGCACTTTAAAGAAACACCAGCCTGTCTAGCCAGTCATTAGTGAGGTATGCTGTTGACTCAGTGGAGGACTTCCAGGTATGCGCTGGTCTGTCCTTGAGTTAGCGGTGAATTAAGCCCTAACCTAGGCCGGGCAGTGCCCAGACGGCAAGAAGGTACTGAATGTTGTCTCTCCATAGGGTCTGGTTTGTACCCAAAGTTAAAAAGAAGTGTGCAGAGGTGATTTCAGTACTTCTGAGATTTTAAGAGGATAAGGGTATATTATTATTATTTTTTTAAATTCAACTTAGTTAACATACAGCATAGTCTTGGCTTTAGGAGTAGAACCCAGTGATTCATCACTTAGGTATAACACCCAGTGCTCATCCCAGCAAGTCCCCTTCTAATGCCCATTGCTCATTTACCCCACCCCCACCCACCTCCCCTCCAGCAACCCGCAGTTTGTTCTCTATATTTAAGTCTTTTATGCTTGTCTCCCTCTCTGTTTTTATCTTATTTTTCATTCTTTTACCCTATGTTCATCTGTTTTGTTTCTTAAATTCCATGTATGAGTGAAATCATATGATACCTATCTTTTTCTGACTAATTTCACTTAGCATAATACCTTCCAGTTCTATCCACGTTGTTGCAAATGGCAAGATTTCAAAGATCTCGTTCTTTTTCATCGCCAAGTAGTATAGTAGTATTCCGGTGTGTGTGTGTGTGTGTACCACATCTTTTTTATCCATTCATCAGTTGATGGACATTTGGACTCTTTCCACTAATTGGCTATTGTTGATAATGCGACTATAAACATGCTTCGAATCAGCGTTTTTGTATCCTTTGGGTAAATACCTAGTAGTGCAATTGCTGGGTCGTAGGGTAGTTCTATTTTTAAACTTTTTGAGGAACCTCCATACTGTTCTCCACAGTGGCTCACAAGTTTGGATTCCCACCAACAGTACAAAAGGGTTCCTCAGGATAAGGGTGTATTCTTTTCAAAAAGCACTGAATTTGGAAACAAGTGAAACATTAAGAATGAAGAAAGCCCTACAAAGTTAGTTATTACAGATCTCACATTCTGTTTTAGGCTCCACCGCTGTGATGGTGCAAATGCATCCATGAATATTCGGGACCCTACTTTGTCTGTAGTTCTCCCCCTCCCACCTCAGAGGAGCTCTTCCCTCTTCCTGTCCTTTTCAGGCCAGTGTTCTCAGAAAGCTCATGTTCTCTTAAAATAGTTCTCATCTTAGCAGGCCAGTTGTTGAGATAAGTTGACTGTTGTCCCAGTCAAAGACCATCAAAATCTGTAGGAATGATCTCTGATTCCAGGATTGAGTCTCCAGGCCATGAACTCCTTTAAACACAATAGGCTCTCCTTAAAACACAATTTTAAACACAATAGGCTCTCCTTAAAAAGGAAAGGCCTTTCTCAAGAGTTTCTCAGTTTATATTAAAAATTCAAAAACTACACTGGCAAGTACAAAAAATCCAACACGTTCCACTTTCTGCCTTCACTTTATATAATCCCACACGGCACAGCTTATCACATCATCCTTTCTTCCTTGGCCAGTGGGTCTTACTGGTTCCTGATGATAAGCCACCTTCTACTTTTGTTCTTAATTTCCTCTGTCCTAAGCCCTTCTTGCTTCATTTAAAGCCCAGCCCAAAGGCCATAAAAGCTTTCTTGACAATCACTGCACTCAAGAAGACTTCGATTTCCAAATGTCTATGCTCCCATGGTCTAGCCCATGAAGTTCAGTACTTGCCAATGGACGTGCTTTATGATAATGTAATAGTACTTAACAGTATGCTTTTCATATTGAAGGCACTGTTTAGGTGCTAAACAAATGTTACTTAATCCCCCCAGCAATCATATGAGGCAGACTTTTTCTTCTTTAGAAAAGGAGAGGCAGAGACTGGGACCGTCCCTAGCAGTCAAAGAACTGCCTGTGATCTTGACCGCCATGTTCCTCTGTGAAGACTGTCATCTTTCTAAGTATTATATCTTCCATAGTACTCAGCAGAGAGTTGTATTTGTGTGTGTGTGCGTGTGTATTATCACTAAATAGTGACCGATTTAATGTCAAATTTTAAAAGACCAATTATATTATACTTGGATGTACATAGTCTTACATTATTTTACAATGATGTTGATATCTGGAAGGAAATAGGAAAGAGTGACCACAGAAGTGTACTTAAATTCTTTATATCATAACATTACGTGATATCCAAGAGTTCCAGAAGAGCTGATTGGTGAATGTTTGGATTTTGGGCACTGCTGCTTCAGCTTATGGTGATGATACAACTTTTACATTAATTTAAAATTTTCCCTGTCACCTTGGCAAGATCCCAGAATGGTGCAGAAAGGGAGACAAAAACAGAAATGATGAGAAGATAATTACATGCTCAACCACACCAGAACAATTGCTCTAAGACCTAATATAGTGAGAAGGGTGCCATGAATCATGAATCATGAGGTAAAAGACAGCCTCCACGTTAAGTGGCTAACCACAGAAAGCTGCATGTAAACCAGTTAGCCCTTGAGAGAGACTCAGGATCTACAAATGCACAGCATGCATTTTTTTTAACCACTTACCTGGGAACAAGAGATAGTAATTGCAAAAATGAGATCACGAAAGTACTTACCCCGTGACCACATCGGGAGATGCTGGCCAAGTGCTAACTGTGCCAAGAATAAAAAATAAAAATAAACAAAGTGGGTGATTTCATATCCCAGATGAATGTCCAATTTACTGACTAACCCAAACATAATTTTCTTGACCACTGTAAGTGCAGTGGTATTTTCAGTGCTACATTAGTAGAAAAACAAATTGACACAAAACAATATTTCTTGTGTTCTTTCATCCTTTCCTCTCTCCCACCCTACTTGTGCTCAACCTTCTGATGCTGGAAGATGTGCCTGTAGTGTAGATGTGGCCCCTTGTACTTGAGAAGGTTTTCTCCAAATCTGTTCTATATAAATAGTTTTCAGGTTGATGGTCAAAGACTTTTGTGAAATGAAAGGGACCCAAACCTTTGACTGTCCTGTATATTTTGAATGCAGTATTGAGTTTATTAGAAAGCTAAAGAATAGTGAAGTACTGATATGTTAATAAGAAAAAGAACCCAATTTACTATCATTATTGGCAAACGTAGCAATTGCTACTGTAAAATCTCCTTCCCTGCCTCCATCTTAAAAACCTCGTACAGGGGCGCCTGGGTGGCGCAGTCGGTTAAGCGTCCGACTTCAGCCAGGTCACGATCTCGCGGTCTGTGAGTTCGAGCCCCGCGTCGGGCTCTGGACTGATGGCTCAGAGCCTGGAGCCTGTTTCCGATTCTGTGTCTCCCTCTGTCTCTGTCCCTCCCCTGTTCATGCTCTGTCTCTCTCTGTCCCAAAAATAAATAAACGTTGAAAAAAAAATTAAAAAAAAAAAACCTCGTACAATTTATTTTATTTTATTTTATTAAAAAAAATTTTTTTTAATGTTTATTTATTTTTGAGACAGGGAGAGACAGAGCATGAACGGGGGAGGGTCAGAGAGAGACAGACACACAGAATCGGAAACAGACTCCAGGCTCTGAGCTGTCAGCCCAGAGCCCAATGTGGGGCTCGAACTCATGGACCGCGAGATCGTGACCTGGCTGAAGTCGGACACTTAACCGACTGTGCCACCCACGCACCCCAAAACCTCATACAATTTAAAGGGTCAGTCACTTGATTCATACTTCTCTTTCCTTTAAAAAATATTTAAAAGTACAGTTGAATTAAATTTTTTTAATGTTTGTTTATTTTAGAGAGAGAGAGAGACAGCACGAGTGGGGGAGGGGCAGAGAGCAAGAGGGAGACAGAATCTGAAGCAGGCTCCAAGCTCCAAGCTGTCAGTACAGAGCCCAACATGGGGCTCGAACTCAGAAACCACAAGATCATGACCTGAGCCGAAGTCGGACGCCTAACCCCCTGAGCCACCCCGGCACCCCGAATTAAATTTTCTAAAGCCAAATTTTCTAAATTTTTGGTTTGACAAACGTTTACACTTGCAGTAGGCAGTTATATGTCATTTACAAATACTGATTTTAAAGGAAAGTTCCGAAGTGTTGGAAAGCTATCAATACTTGTTCTATACATTGTGAATAAAAAAGTGGGAATTATTTCAGGCAAAAGAAAAATGGGTCCATGATAAACACAGTACTGTAGTGGGCTTTATACGTAGTGGGCTTTTATATGCCCTAAAGTATTGTAGTGAGCTTTCTAGGTTGTTTAAAACTTAACATAATTTGCCTGTTAGTATTTGTCTATAATAATGAGTTTTCTTCAGCTACTTGCTCTGTACATACCACTGAGCGCAGGAAGTAGGAATTAAATATATATTCTAATTGGTTCATAAACTGTAATACAGCTTCACTCTTAATTCCACTTTCATTTAGACAAAGCAGTCATTTGATTTCAAATAACTCTGCGTGGGAAAACTCCTTAGATACAATTTACCACAGGGGACAATGACAAAACACCTTATATAAATTTTTGTGTAGAAAGATCAAATTATATTTTAAGGCACTCACAAAATATTTAAAATATGATTGTGTATTTTAAAGGAATTTTTGGGGTTATTTTGGAACCATACCACAAGAGAAGTTGTTGTTGCTGTTTTTGTTTGTTTGTTTTATTTAAATTTTAGTTAGCTAGTATACGGCGCAGTATTGGCTTCAGGAGTAGAATTCAGTGATTCATCACTTACATACGACACCCAATGCTCATCTCAGCAGGTGCCTTTCCGCAAGAGAGGTTTTAAAGGCAATTAGTTTTTTGAGGGAATAAGTAAGAATAGCTAGGTTTAAAAAAATTCCACAAATACAGGTCAGCTCTTTATTAGTAGATTATTTTGATAAGGTTCATTTGTAAGTTAATAGTTTGCAAGTTAGTGCACATGTTTAGAGATAGCAAAGTTGAAGGAAATTGCTAAATTTACCACATTAGAACTAAAAAATAGTAAAAAAAAAAAAAAGACATTCTTAACCACTAGAGTACTTACTTCCTAATTCATGAACTCCTTATTCTATGTAATAATGCTCCATAAATATTTTCAAATTTATGTCAAGAAGGTTGTTAAAAAGTCTAAAAAATAATATCTACACAGTGGTGATATTTGTGTGAAAAACTGGTAAGACAAAACCATATGTATATATTTATGTGCATAAATCTAGGTGTGACAGATTAACATGTCAACACATTTCTATTTCTCTTTCTCTCACTTGAACCTTAAGGGTACTCTCAGTCCACAGGGATGCAGAAGTTTAAAGAAACTGGTGACTTAAGTCTAAGATGGGAAGATTTTTGCTTCCTGCTCCCAAATGTCAAGAGACCATGTTTCTGCTCACAAGACTAGGAAAACAGGTCCAGAGAGAAAAGAGCTAGAAGACTAGAGTTTACATTGAAGAGGAGAAAGCCTCTTGATGGGACCAGGGAGTAAGGTAGAGGGGCCTTGGGCAGCACATCTGCTGGGTTAGACAACAGCTCCCTGCCATCCATCCCCTGGGGACATTTGTAAGCCCCCTAGCCCAGGGTTAGCGAATTGTATACGACGTGTGGGGATGACCAGCGTGGAAGTGTCCAGAGTCAGTTAGGAATTTTCCAAATATTTGAGGGAGGTGATGAAAAAATGTTTGGCGGGGGGCACCTCGGTGGCTCAGTCGGTTAACTGTCTGACTCTTGATTTGGGCTCAGGTCATGATCTCACGGTTTGTGGGTTAGAGCCCCATGTCAGGCTTTGCACGGGCAGTGCGGTGCCTGCTTGGGATTCTCTGTCCTTCTCTCTTTGCCCCTTTCCCACTTGCTGCCTTTCTCTCTCAAAATAAACAAACATTTAAGAAATGCTTGGGAAAGACCTAAAGGAAATACATGAAAGGGATAATCTCTGTGTCTAGGGCCACTTGTAGAATTGGGGTGGATGGAGCCAAGGAGAATTTTTGCTTCCTCTCTGGATTGAAGGTTGTAGAGCAAGAAAGTGTTCATTTAATGTTTCACATACTTCAAATAATTTTAAATCATTGATTTGATTAAAAAGAAAAAGCAACAGGGGCGCCTGGGTGGCTCAGTCAGTTGTGCGTCCAACTTCAGCTCAGGTCATGATCTCATGGCTCATGAGTTTGAGCCCCGGGTCGGGCTCTGTGCTGACCGCTGGGAGCCTGGAGCCTGCTTCAGATTCTGTGTCTCCCGTTCTCTCTGCCCCTCCCCTGCTCATACTCTATCTCTCTCTCTCTCAAAATAAATAAATGTTAAATAAAGTAAAAAAAAAAAACAAAACACCTGACAAATTCTAATAAAATATTTAAAATTTTTGGGGTGCCTGAGTGTCTCAGTTGATTAGTGTCCAATTCTTGGTTTCAGCTCGGGTCATGATCTCGCAATTCATCAGATCGAGCCCCACATCGGGCTCTATGCAGACAATGCGGAGCCTGCTTGGGATTCTCTCTCTTTCTATCTCTCTGCCCATCCTCTCTCTCTCCCTCTCTCTCTCTCAAAAATAAATAAACTTAAAAATATACTTGAAAATTTTTTCTTGATAGATGATGATTTTTAAAAAGAGGAAGTTTAAAAAGTGTTATGGGTTGAATGTCTGTATCCCCCCACCAAATTCATATGTTGAAATCCTAACCCCCACCGTGATTTTACACAGAAGTGGAGCCTTGGGGGATGATGAGGTCATGAGAGTGGGGCCCCCACGAGTGGTATTGGTGCCCCTATAAAGACCCCACAGAGCCCTTTCATCCCTGTAACCAGTGAGCGTATTGCAGGAGGAGAGCAGTGCGTGAACCAGGACGTGGGGCTCTCCCCTGACACCGGATGTCCCAGCTCCTTGGTCTGGGACTGTGAGAAATAAACTTCTGTTGTTTCTACACCACCAGTTAGTGGTGGTTTGTTACGGTAGCTTGAACAGAGTAGAACAGGAAGCCAATGAGGATTTTACCAGAGACGCTGAATGGGTCTTCACAGTATTGCCAAGAGGTTTGTAAGTTGTGTTAGTTACACCCAACTTCATGTCAAAGTACATTCTTACACGGCAATATCTCTAATTATTTATTATAACAGCATGTCAGATGTGATTTAGGTTGACTTGAGAGAAATGGAAAAAGAGCCAAAGCGAGAAGAAAAAGGGGAAGTACAAAGGGACGAAAAAGGATATGTGTATATAGCATCTGCTATTTATTGGCATTTTAGAGCATTTTCTCTATGCCAGCTCCTAATTTTAGCACTTTACATAAACTGTATAATTAACTCTTCAAAACAACTTCAAGAGATAGGTGTTAATATTACTCCATTTTACAAATGTGGATATTGAGAGACAAAAACACAGGCAACTTGCCCAAGGCCACAGAGCTGGGGAGGGTGAGGAGGTGAACCTTGAAAGTCTAGCTCTAGAAGTGGACTCCCAACCACCACATCAGATTCCATTCAGCGTATGTAATAAAAGTTAGCATGGAGGACATTCACTGAAGTCAGATATGGAAAGACAGAATTAATACAAGAAAAGGTTACAGGAGGGAATCGCTTCTGGATCAACCCATTTTTTAATTACCACTAGGTGGCAGCGGTGGCTCAGGGCGTCGTAATTATTTTCGGGAGCAAGAGGGTTAAACAATAGGCCTTGGGGTGATTGTGGAATGAGAAACCATACAACCTCAGTCATCAGTATGAGATGATTATAGATCAAATGTGACCCTTCACGGGACCTTTCTGACTCTGGCTTAAGACAAGTCATGGAATATTATTAATTCACATCTTCATCAGTTCTTTCTATTAACCTCACAATTTGTCAATTTGTCACTACAATTAGTAAAAATCATTGTCTTAATAAAGACATAATCCTGTGCCAAGTATCATGTATATATAAGTTAATAAAGGGACTCCCTCTTTTTTCTCCAGGGTCATTATCACAAAGATCACTGTACAACTCAAGGTTAAAGTAAAATGGCAGTTATTAGAAATATGCATGGTGTTGGGCTACAATCAACTGATATTTAGCTAGGAAATCTAGGATTTACTGAGTCTAATCACTCTGACTCCATGAAGTTCCTGAGAAGGAGATACTCACAAGAGGCAAACAGATGATAAACTAATTCCCACCCCTTTGTTAGGGTTGACTCCTACTAACTGCCCCCATTTGGAACTTGCTGGAAGACTGGACATTCACAGATGATCTGAACTCAAGCACCAAGTGGACCTTCTGCCTTCTTTTAGGGCCCTCTTGTTACTGCCAAGTGGTTTGCAAAATGGAATAAATGAGTTTATCTGTACGTCTAAATTATTCTTCCTGGGCTAGCTGAGAGCTCAGGATGGCAGGTCTGCATGAAGGGGCCGGATTCTGGGTCACTTTCCCTGTGGAAGCAGAAGAGCAGAAAGTGTAGGGGCAAAGTCCAAGAGAGAGAGCCACACCAACCATGGGGACTCTTGGCAGTGAGCGGTCAAAGATTAGCAGACGTGGTCTAACGAACTGTTCTGGAAGCCTGTCCCATCAACTCCACGCTGAGGGAGGCAGTCAATAGTAGGTGGGGAGAGAATTGAGAATCATGCCCTTCTCCACCATACAAACAAATAAAACGACGTGCACTTTCTCTTTTCCAGGGCCGTGCTACTCACTGAGAGCCATCAGCCATCAGCAGCTAGCGAGCACTTGAAAATGTGACTGAGAAACGGGTAAGACTAAGAATTTGATTTGATTTTAATTCATTTCAACTTCAACACTGAAACAATATAAAGTATTTTTCTGTTAAACACAGCTTTGTAGTTTTGGTAAGACTCATTGCACATTAACCATGGGACTGCATAAGATACGGCTGCATCCTCATGGAGGTGTTGATAGCACATCTTTCCTGGTGCTACGAACACATGGACCGTCAGTTGAATCAGTGTCGATTGACTCAGTTGCGATGATTTTTGGAATGTATTTATGTGAGCTTTTTATTTAGGCACTGCGAGTTACAGTAATACCTATGTAAATTGTAACTGGTAATTAGATTAAAATATTTTAATCAAACTACACTTAATTTATTTTTAGTGCTTTTCAAATTTAAAATAAAGGCATATATCTGATGCAAAGTCCGTTGGAAAGGAAGAACTAGCATTTTGATGGGAACGGTAAACAAACAAACAAACTTGAATATATGTGCAGATGTAACAATACGAGGCAATTACATTTTGTTGGGCAGATCCAAAAAACCAATGTTCAGAGATGTTTTTAGCAAATGTATAGTAAGTCTGATAATTAAATGTCTAAAAAACACATTTTAAATGATTTTTAATAGGAGCTGAGCTTGTAACCTTGACAAGTTATAAAATGGATACTTGCACACAAAAAATCATGTTTAGATGGTAAAAGAAGTCATTATTTCTGTTACGGCAATTTTGTTAGTTATAAGAAAAAGGTTAAAAAATATATTTGATAAAAAAGATCTTCAATGAAACTGTCAAACAATTACCAGTAAAACACAAATTCTTAAAAATATTAAAGATCAATTGGTTGAAAATCTGAGAAATGGAAATATTTTCTTTAGGTTTAGATGAGTCATGCAATATGAGATATTACTCACAATACCTTAGTTACAGTTTGTTTCAAAAGGCCTTCCAAGTTCACACACACACACACACACACACAAACTATTAGCAACTCATGACCTAGAAAATTAAGCTGTGTCGTACATTGTTTGGATTCTTACTTCTGTCAAGAAGAATTTTAAATAGGTTTCAAAAAATCAATTTCTCTCCTAATAGATTCTAGTTACATTAGGTCAAAAATTTTAATACATTGGAATTTTTAAAGCAGGAGACTGATGCTTTCCTTATAGCTTCATTCGACTGTAAGGTGCACATTGGAGATATTTGCACTCTGTTCTGAGGGTCTTAAAAGTGTCATGAATGCAGTTGTTGAAGTCATTCAAATTTAAACTTAAAGACCATCGATATACTTATATTCGAAGATCATGAACTATTTTATGGAACTATTGAAAGCAAAGACGATGGATTCATTAAATCTTGTGTTCTTTGCTACTGCTCATTACGTGAGTCATGGGGGAATTTTACAAAGATTTCTCGTATTGTTACCTCCATATAAAGATATTTTGAAACAAAAAGAAATAGAGATGAAAAACAGCAGTGGAACTTATGTTTTCTCACTTCTATCACACTGCAGAAAAATAGGCAAAATTTGAAGTTCTAAGAAAAGGAAGTGTTTGCAACCTAGCTAGGCAGGTACAAGAATTTATGTCAAAACTGAAACTGTTCATAGTATAAATCAATACTAATTACTTTACACCGTTTTCATCTGGATCAGTGTACAGGAGAGTTTTCATTGTAATTACCAACATTATGTAAATTGTCTGCAAGAAGTAGGAGAAAAATTTGAGGAACACTCTTGATATTGATAAAGTTTTAGAATTGCTTTTCAACCTCTGAAATTCTTTGAATTTGATGTTGATAATATTGAGCTGACACAAGAGTTAACAACTTTACTTAATGTGGTAGATGTAGTTAGAAACTGAGCTACTTTTGCTTCAAAGACAGAGCGGTTATTCTAAGGAACGATGAATCAGTCTTGTCAATGTGGATGTGAATATTAACAGAAATGATTTTTTGTTACTTGCCTCAGTTATTGGAAAACATCTAAGGATGTTTGGAAATTAGGTATGTGAATCTGTTTTTTCGACTATAAATTTTATGAAATCTAAGTACAGGTCATACGTTCCCAGTAAAAATTTAGCTCCCATGGAATATGTGCTGTAGCCTGTAAGTTTAATTTGCATACCAGGATTTCAAACACTTAGTACCAGGAAAAGAATGTAAAGTACCTCATTCATACTCTAAAATACTGGTTATTTGTTGAAGTGATAATATATTTTAGGCATTGGGTTAAAGTATAATACTAAAATTAATCTCTCCTGTTTCTTTTTTCTTGTTTTGTTGTTACTATAAAATCTTAAATTGCCCCCATGGCTCTCATTAAACTTGTATTGAGCCGCGCTGGCCTGGGCTGTGCTCAGAATTTTGGGGGAGCTGGGCTGAGCCCTGAAAAATTTTGTAGCCATATTTTGATCTAACATCCTTACAATGTTTGATTCCAGAGTACAGTCTCAGAATGAAAGACATCGTGATAGCAGAGGGCTTTCCTGGTTTCTCATACCTCTTAGGCATTAACTCCTGACAGACACCTGGGTGTGTAGTATCCCCATTATTTCCATACCCAGCAGCAATCCCTCAAATCTGGGACTGCCCTTCCGCATTCCCCCCTCCACCACCCCAGTGCTGCGCCGTGTCCTTTGACTTTCTAAACAAAGCCTAGCCCCTGTGTCCCCCTTCACCAGCGGTCTTATCTTTTTTCCAGCCACGTCTCCCGAAAAGCTACTACTGCCTTCTTTTCCTTCCTCTTCCCCACGGCACACACATCTGCTGATGCTAATTGGCTTCCTTTAGGGTCTCTTAGAAGGAATCAGACATTCTAATCAACAGGGAGGTTATCATTTCGTCCATCTGGTTCCAAAAACTTTAAGGAGTTACTATCTACTTAATGAGAGACATGTCTCCTCACCTTCGTGTAAACTTACAAAGAGGAAAGAAAACCCAGTAGGTTCACTCTTCCCGTGCCTCCAATTTATGGCTCAGAAAAAAAAAAATCAGAATTATTATGGAACATGAGTCAAAAAACTAAAGCAAATGGACATATTTATCAGGCAAGGACTGATTTAGAAAGTGTTTTTGAAGATTAGCATGCACAGAGGGACAAAGTCTAATGTTAAAAACATGCTCTGCAAAACTGAAATGTTATGTTATATCAAATTAAGTCTGAAATTGTTTTAATTGGTGTATACATGTGGAAACAATAGAAATCCATCAAGTAGAAAATACACCTATTCAATTCTGAATGCTCTCAGGAATTTCATGAATTATTTTATATTAGAATTCTAAGCAAGAGAATAATACAGGTCTTTTTCTTTTCTAGCGGAAGTATTTTTGCAACGGTTTTCATGTAAATATTCATATTTTGCTATTTAGGGTAATCTCCCCATTTTCTGATTTTTTTTAGGTCAGAATATGTACAGTTCTAAGATTACTGTCCTTTAAAGAGAACATATTTTGCCTCTTGTCTAGGCTGATCACTTAATGCCAAAGAAGATACGCATCTCTCTGAATATTACCTCTAGGTTTTCTTCAAATCGAGATAATAATACGTTATCTCCTGGGGTTATTGGGGGGGTTAATGTGATGGCGTGCCTAGCACAGAGATAAGCAAATATTGTTATCTGTTCTCATCTCACACCTGATCACTGATGGCATATTCACACCCCGGATCATTGTCAAATAGCAACATTTATCAGGACCTGTCCTTTCAACCAGTGGAGTCACATCATAATCCCATTTAACCGAGGCAGCTTAAACTCTGCATCCTGTGGAAAAGGGCAGAGAAGTAACAGTTTTCTTGACCCGTGATGTGACCATCACTGACTAGGATTACACAGTTTAAAGATCTTTTTCATACAACATACCTTATTTCCGGAGTAAGACCGGTTATCGGGCTAACCCAAAGATAGTATTTTTTGACAGTTGTTAAGAGTGTAATGTATTTGTGGGTAACTTAAGGAATGTTCAAAGATAACTTTTATAAATGTAGAATTTACCTCAAGTACTAATTTCAGAACCTGATTCTGACATTACATGGGACTCTACTAGATTGGGCAAAATCCACCTTTTGGCAATTTCTCTTCATTATTGTGAGTCTTTTACCTTAGAATCATTAAGTCTCTTCCTGTCTCACACAGACATGAGAGGGAAGCCTGGAAGGGTTTTGTAAATGCTTTTAGTGCCTTGTACCTTTGTGTGGGTTCAAAAAGCATTGGCAGTTACTGAGAGTTTGTGTGGGTTTTTTTTTAAATCTTTATTTATTTTGAGGTGGGAGGGAGGGGGGGAGAGAGAGAGAGAGGGAGGGAGGGAGGGAGGGAGAGAGAGGGGGGCCCAAGCAGCCTCCACACTGTCAGCATAGAGCCCAATTTGGGGTCTTGATCTCATGAACCATGAGATCATGACCTGAGCCAAAACCAAAAGTCAGACACTCAACCAACTGAGCCATCCAGGTGCCCCTGAGAGTCTTTGAACAAGAAATGTAACTGAAATGATATTTTTTTAAAGACATTAGGCTGCTTTTTAAAGTATTTTCCCCAAATTTTGTTGCCTTATAACTCTCAAAGCAAGAATCGATTGCTTGTATTGCTTCAATGGGTACAATAGAGAATGAAGTCATGCTCAATTTGGAGTTTCAAATTCAAGGTTTTTTGTTTGTTTTGTTTTTGTTTTGGTTCAGAGCAAAACAGTATCTACGAAGTCAAGATTTTGTGAGGGGAAAAAACAGATTCTTAAATCCTAAAACTTCCTTCTTGTATCAAGAATGGGACTTGAGATCAAGGCAGAGAACTTTGCTCTCCAATTCTATGAAAAAAGTATATGTTAAAGCACGTTTCTTTTCAGGTAGAGATGGGAGTAGAAAGCTCTTCCACCTCTGAGATTAGGAAATGAGAGGCTGTAAAAACCAAGCGACCTAGGTGAGTGAGGATGACCCCAGAGGCCCTTGGGGGGAGGGTTGGGAAAAAGGAAAGGCAGCAGGATAGAAACTCTCATTGGGATTCCAGATCGAGCGAGGGGAACCAAGTTTCTGCTCTGCTTCCCTTTGCTTCATGCAACATGACATCAGCGTGTCGGGTCGGTACAGGCAGAGGTAGGGTCTAGATGTGTAGACTTGGGGCAGCGAGCACCCAACCTGCAGCCCCTACGTGACATGGAAAAGGTCCCCATGTCCCAGAATGACTGTGTGAAGGAAGAAGGTGGCTGAGAATTGAAAGGAAGCAGAACTAAATGAAATTATGCTTAACTGCCAGAAAGTCACCACAGCTCAGGGTGAGAAAACCCGTGCAAAGTCAGAGATCCCCAAGAAAAGGCCACCAACTGTCAGAGAATCTACACAGCCAGAAAGACTCTAAGTGTGGAGCCTAACCAGCACACGGAGTCTGTTGAGCTCCCTGGGCGCAGTCACGCTGTCTACCTTGACAGGCCAGACCTCAGCACCATGATGCATAGACAGGCCGGCAAGTGTGTGGGCAAAGGAGAGACCCGTGGATGCCAAGACCCATCGGTTATTCCTCGGTCAGAGTCGGCAGGGCTAGCAGAGTGTGACATGTGGATCCAAGTTCCCTTTCCGTGTCCTCACGAGATTGCATGTCCTTAGATAGGTTAAGGATTTAAGAGACTGAATTAACCCAAGAGCCTTTTTAACCTAACAAGAGTCAAAGTTACCATTCATCATCAGATTTCATCATCAAATCTTAGGGTTTTTGATAATAAATAAAATGTGTTTTATTTTTAATCAGAGAAATAGAGGATCGAAGGCAAAATGAGGCCCCTCGTAGAACATAATAAATTACTCTTTTTGTGCATCTAACCTGTAGTGTGCCAATTTTAAACTTGCTCTAGGAGTACCTGAGTACTGTTTAAACCTCCTCGTTACTGCCTTATGCAAACCCAACATGGTCTGCGTATGTGTAATGTAATCTTTATACCATCTCTGCTGGCAGTAAAGATTAGCATGTTATAAACTCAACGGATGCAGTCAAATATCAAAATGTTACTTCGAATATAGAACGAGACATTGGACATCTTTACATGTGAATCAGATAAGAGTAGAGAAGAAAAGCTATTTGTTCAGAAGAACTGTCATTACTGGATGCTGGTGTATTGACTTGGTTATTTTAACTGCCGTCCTACAGTATGAATGAGGCAAACCCCACAGCTTGTTACAAGGGCAACTTAGCAGTTAGACACGCCCCTGCCCCTGCAAAACAGTGCCCCTGCTTGAGAAGGTAATTGACAGCCCCACAGGCTGTGATCGTTTATGACCTGGGGGGAGTCTCCTGCAAGTTAGTTTTAGTTATTTGATGACACATTTCTCCTGATCCACAGCATCTTTCTCTTTTCCTCCTCCATTCACATTAGACCGAACCTCAAAATGAATGTTCAATAAATCATTTCATATTCTTGTCTTACAATCTCATCTACTTTTTAAAAAATCTCCACTCATTTGCTGTTCAGTCATGCCTTTTATTTTAAGAAGCTAAGGAGGCAAATGGTTTTTAATTGCCTTCCAAATATTTACATCCTATACATCCTGTGATTCAGCAATTACACTTATCAGTTTTCCACCCCCTGCTAACGTAACCACAGCATTGTCACGAGGAAATCATGGGGGAAAATGCTGTAGCGCACTCACTCAGCTTTGGATGTAGTAGAGGAAGAAATGCCATCCCTCCCTAACTTGCACTGCAAAATTATTTTCCACCCTTAGGGGCAAATGGTCTCTTCCCACCACTGATGGGCCACCACTGTGGCAGGATTGAACGGTTCCCTCGGAAATGCCAAAAAGATTGTTCTCTTACAATGCTGTGTCCAGTAAATACTTGAGTTGTGCCTGTAATTGCCCTAAAATGCGCTTCCTGCTGTGTTTGCTTATGTCCGAGAGCAGTTTAGAAGGTCAGCCTGAGAGTTTTAATAGCCTGGATTACTTGTTATTTCGTAATGGAGTAGCCAGGTTAAGAGGCGATAGTTAATATTTGTGCCTCATTTATTGAAGAAATGCTTCTGGAACTCTTTCACAGGATGATGATGTCATTCATTCTGATTCAGGTGTATCTTTAGGGTATTAAGTTATTGGTGTTGTTTTCAGGAAATACACAGCAAGCACAGAATTTCTTGCTCACAAATAGACCTTTCTAGTAATCTGAGTGGAGGGTAAATCTATGTACGTTCTGTGCCTCCGAGGTTCCCTGGCCTTTTACCTGGACTGTTGCTCCTGGGATGGACTAGATTTGGAATCTGAAAGTAGCAACACCAGTGCAGGCTGCCTGAGGAGTGTCATGTGGTTCTGCCTGAGGACGTGATTAACCCTTGCCTGAGTCCCCGGGCCATTCTGAAAATCACCGAGGAAGAGGCACAGCAGTGTTGGGTTTGCATGGGACAACAGTGACCTCCAGTGCTAATACACTTCACAGGGACAGCCCGGAATGGCGACATCGCATCATTTCTTGGTAAATGAACAGACATGATGACAAGGGAAATGTGGTTAGGAAGAGTGTCCTCGTGAGTCGCTGCTGCTAACAACAGGGGCAAGTGGCAGTCCAGGTTAGAGAGAACGTTCCCTCGTGGCACCGCCCAGCAGGAAGCACCTGCTTTCCCAGCCTCACTTCCGAGAAACAATGGCAGGACGCCAGGCTGCCTGCACTCTCTCGGCTTATCTCCTGGGACATGTAAATGGAGATGGTGGTGCCAGCCAACATTGATGCCTCAGGCTGGGCCTTGATGGTTGTGGAGTTCTCTCTTCCCTGGGGGTAGGAGACAGTTTGAGACACCACTAAAGATACAGAAAAGACCAAGCGGCTTGTAACTAGGATTATTTAAGATTGCATTCATTGCAGGCCGTCTTCTCTCCAGAGAAAGATTCACTGCTTGATGCTCTTTTGGTCCCAGCCAACAAGCATTGAGAAAGCCATGTGCCATCTACCTTGTTCTTCACACCATGTGACAGCATCGTCATTGCCCTGTGTTGGAGAAGAACTACTTTCTGATGCTACCTTATGAAGCTTTGTTGACTTTAATTTAGCAATAACTACTCCCTCAAAAACTATCCCCAGATCCATCCAGAATGTGTTAGGTGCCGGTTACAAGTAGGCACCGTGGTAGTCCCTGCTCAGACATTATCTTCAATGTTTGCATCATCCACATGACGTAGGTTTTGTCTCCATTTTATGGATGAGGAAAATGAAGCTGACGGAGGGCTCAAAAATTTGCCAACAGTGGGAATCGCAGGATTTGAACCCAGACTCTCTGGCACTACCATGCCCTTTCTGTACAAATGGAACGCAGAATCCTCAGCCACACGGGTCACATTTCGAGGACTCGTAAAGGCCATATAGGGGGGCCTCCCTCTTGGGAAGAGTCTGTGGAGGTTAATTTTGTAGGTCAATCAACCTGACTAGGCATTAAGGTCTCCAGACGGTTGATTAAATACTCTTTCTCTCTGTGTGTGTAAGGGTGTTCTGGGAAGAGATTAGCATTTGAGGAGGTAGAGTGTCCCCGGCATAGATGGATGCCACCCAATTGGTTTGGGGCCTAAATGCGATAAAAAGGCTGAAGAAGGTTGAATCTGCTCTCTGCTTGACTGTTGAGCTAGGACATGGGTCTTCTCTTGTCCTCAGAGCTGGTTCTCAGGTCTTTGCACTTAGACTGGACCTATACCCCAGCTCTCCTGGATCTCTACGTTGCAGGTTGAGGATCAGGGAACTTCTCAGTCTCCACAATTACATGAACCAATACCTTAAGACAAATCTATTTGTGTGTGTGTGTGTGTGTGTGTGTGTGTGTGTGTATTCTCTTTGTATATGTATATTCTCTGTGTGTGTGTATATATATATATTCTCTTTATATATACATATTCTCTTTATACACACACACACACACACACAGAGAGAGAGAGAGAGAGAGAGAGAGAGAGAGAATATATATATTCTATTGGTTCTTTTTCTCTAGAGAACCCTGAGTACTAGTTACAGTTTTTATTTAATACTTTTATATCCATAAGACACATAAACTACATGTAAACCTAAGGAAGTTTTAATCTCCTAATCTCCTTTAAATGACTATAGTTTTACCATCTTTGCTGTGGGGCTGGGCATAGTTTTAGAGACATGTCAGGTCCTTCCTTTATATTTGTCTTAAATGGAAAGATGAACACAAAATTGCCCTGCCCCCGAGTTTTGTTCCCTTTCACTTCCTTTGAAATGCTGTAAGAGGACTGCTGGAATTACATTTTCTAGGAAAGCAGATGCACATGGCGACTTCCCCTGGATTCTACACAAATGGGGTTCTGTGGAAGGTCGGGACCAAGTCTTTCGGATCTTTGGTCACCTCAAATACCTAGTACAACGATCCAGACATAATGAAGGGCCAAAAGAAACTGAATTTGAAGATATATAGGGTTTTCTTCTGTGCCTTTTAGCTAGTAGGAAAGTTCTTTTATTTCCCAACGGCAGAAAGAAGTGTCTTTGCCCTTTATGTCCAGTCCCCTTTTTCTCAGATGAGCAAGGCCTTGCGCTCTGAAGAATCAAGCAATCCCTGTCGTCTCAGAAAGAGAAATTCAGATAGGAGAACACTTACCCTTCACTGTAATGAATGGATCTTGGAAGATTCAAGCACCCAGTAGAGAAAAAGGGACCGTGGATGAGAGCTGATGCAATTGAATACACTTCTAAACACATAATTTCTTTTTTTTTTTCAACGTTTATTTATTTTTGGGACAGAGAGAGATAGAGCATGAACGGGGGAGGGGCAGAGAGAGAGGGAGACACAGAATCAGAAACAGGCTCCAGGCTCTGAGCCATCAGCCCAGAGCCCGACGCGGGGCTCGAACTCACGGACCGCAAGATCGTGACCTGGCTGAAATCGGACGCTTAACCGACTGCGCCACCCAGGTGCCCCTAAACACATAATTTCAGCACAGCACACAGCGAGTAACCTGATGTACCAGAGCCCATCTTTTAGGTCTTGGTGGCCTTTTGTGACACAAATCACAGGACATGCAGTTTGGAGCAAGAAAATAAAATTTCTGCTGAACTGTATGTCCTGTGAGAACAGGGGCCACGGCCATCTTGTTGGCTCCTGGGTTGATAGATCTCAGTACCAAGACTGGCATACGATGCATGCTTGGTAAAATTCATAGAGGCAAATGAATAAGCGAGCAGGTAAATGTTGTGTAGGGACTTTAACCTGGAAGAGCTGGAAAGGTCCAAAGTGGAATCCAGAACAGGAAACGTCCGCCAGCTCTTCCTGACCACGTGAGTGTTGCACTGTCGGCCACAGTAGCCTCCAGCCGCACATGGCTACGCACATTTCATTAATAAAACCCAAGTGACAGGGACACTCAGTTTCTCAGTCTCACTAGCCACATTTCAGACCTGCAGGGACAGAGCAATCTGGTGGTGAGCATAGGTACGGCGTAAATATGGAACGTCTCCGTTAATATTCAGAGTTGATTGGGCAGTGCTTCCCTAGGCTCAGAGGTTTAAGGAAAGAAAAGCCAAGGATGTCCTTGTGGGTTTTTTTCATTATAGGATCCATCCCAGCTCACAGGTAAGAAGGTGTGCAGGGCCCAGGGCTTTACGAGAGTTCTAGAATGTGATATACATCTGGCTGGGGAACATGACATGCTGCGTTTCACAACAGCAAAATGGCAAACAAAACGTGGGGAAGGAAACGCTGTAAGGTGGGCCGTGGTCTTCAACACATGCCCTGTTCCATCCTGTCTCTGCTTGTCAGCATTAGGCCTCGGGGACACTGACCTCGTCCTTCTGGGACTCCTAGGACTGGAAACAAATTTTTAAATTAAAAAAAAAAAGGAAAAGGAAAGAAACTTTTTCGTTCTTTTTTTTTTTTTTTCAACGTTTATTTATTTTTGGGACAGAGAGAGACAGAGCATGAACGGGGGAGGGGCAGAGAGAGAGGGAGACACAGAATCGGAAACAGGCTCCAGGCTCCGAGCCATCAGCCCAGAGCCTGACGCGGGGCTTGAACTCACGGACCGCGAGATCGTGACCTGGCTGAAGTCGGACGCTTAACCGACTACGCCACCCAGGCGCCCTGGAAAGAAACTTTTTCTATTATTGCAAAAGTTCACTGACACAAATGTAAAAAGTGAAAATGAATATGGGGCGCCTGGGTGGCGCAGTCAGTTAAGCGTCCGACTTCAGCCAGGTCACGATCTCGCGGTCCGTGAGTCCGAGCCCCGCGTCGGGCTCTGGGCTGATGGCTCGGAGCCTGGAGCCTGTTTCCGATTCTGTGTCTCCCTCTCTCTCTGCCCCTCCCCCGTTCATGCTCTGTCTCTCTCTGTCCCAAAAATAAATTAAAAATGTTGAAAAAAATTTAAAAAAAAATGAAAATGAATAAAGGTGTAAAAATGAAAATCTGTTACCTCTTGGGTTTTACAATATCTTCTTTGTCCTTTTTCTGTGCACTTGTATGTGATAAATGCATTAAGAACCATTTCCATGAGGTTTTTCCTTTAAAAATTTTTTTTAATGTTTCTGTATTTTTGAGAAGGAGGGAGACAGAGTGCAAGTGGGGGAGGAGCAGCAAGAGAGAGGGAGACACAGAATCCGAAGCAGGCTCCAGGCTCTGAGCTGTCAGCACAGAGCCCAACCTGGGGCTTGAACCCAGAGACTGCAAGATCATGACCTGAGCCAAAGTCGGATGCTTAACCGACTGAGCCACCTAGACACCCCTCTATGACATTGCTCTTAAACTTTCCTCTGCAACATCTTATTAATGAGGGCATCTTATTACATTTGGTGGATATATTATAGATTACTTAACTGTCTCTTGTCATTGGATATTTAATTTTTGATGTCATGATTTTTTCCTCATGAACACTCATACGATAAACGTCATTGCACAAAATGTATATATCCTTACAATTGTTATGAGAGCTAGGGATTCTGGATCAAATTGTAAGCAAAAATTTAAGTCTTTTTGACAAACATTGCCAAATCTACATTCTGTATTCAAATTTATACTTGTGTCTGCCCACTGAATTTTTACTAGAAGAATGCTCTTCTCGCAAAACTGTACATAGAGGAGTTGAACTTGACTGTTACTCTTGGGGCTCAACTCGTGGAGCGTGATAAAGGTAGATTTTGTAATGGAACCAACATGAGTCTGCTCCTTGGTAAGACACAGATACAACAGGTGTGGATGTCACACCAAGTAAAATTTATATGCAACAAGTAAGGCAATGACTTCCAAAGCCCTGGCTCTCTGGGCAGGGAATGGGTTCCTTTGTTTGGGGTTAGGAGGGATATTTAGATAGGGGAGCCTCGTCATCATCTGTAGACGCAGACATAGGGTCGTGCGTATGTCCTAGGGAAACCTGCCTGCACACACGCTGTGTGTTATGTAATGAGACTTGTGCTCCTCCTTGGGCGGAGATTTTAGTATTGCAGTGAGTAGAGGTAGTTGTCAGTCTTTCTAGAGGTGACACCGTGGTCCATTGGCTCAGGTGTGAGTAAGGGGTTGAGCTCAAACTGGTCAACATGGTCTGGGCTGGTTGGAGGTCTTGTCAGGACAGTCGCTCGCTTGCTCACTTGAGGGAAGGTTTTGGTTTCCATTTGCCTGAGTTAAGAGATAAGCTGGAGAGAGGAGCTCAAGGGAAAATGTGAGATAAAGGTTGGTGAGTACAAGCAGGTGGGCAGTCAAGGTCAGGTACTGAAGTCTGGCAGGTGACAATTTGAGTGGTTGAGATCTTACCATGATAGCTAGTGAGTAAATCATTATGCCCCAAGAATCTATCATGGTGAAGACTTCATGAAGCTGTAAAATGTTGATAAGAAAGTTTAGAGGAAAAGTGGTTACATTTTGCATTGTTGTCGTTTTTGTTTGTTTCAGTAGATAGTCAAGGTCAGGTTGTGCGTAGCAGGGATGGAGACCTCACACTGGAACATATTTAGGATTTGATGTTGTGTGTTGGAGCAGGTGAGAGGCAGGGTGTTTCTTGCTGTCAACAACTGGGAAACTCCACTCCATCGTTGCCCCAGAACGGAGGCAGGGTGTGCTTTTTGTCCAAAATGACATGTTCAGTTACCATCTTTGAGTGCGTGCCGACTCTGGCATACTTGGATTCCTGGGCCAAAGTGGCATCTGTGAAGGAAATACAATCTTACTGCCTTTTCTCCTTCAGGCCCTTATCACTTGATTTACATCTCCAATTAACTTCGTACATTTACTTCGTGTTTTACTGGTAGGATGATACACTTTTGTCATTCCCCAGGGTGGAATTATTGAAGCCGTGTATACTGGGTTCTTGGCCTGCCCTTAACTCCGTGTCTGTACCTTTCCCAAAGACAGTGACTGATACGAGGATTCAGCGTTGCCTTTTTCCTAAGTGCCCCTTCCAGTAGTGCTTCTCACTGGTCTTTTCGAGAACACCTTTTTAACATGTATGGAAGAGAAGCTACTTTGAGTAGTAAACTCCAGAGCATTTTTCTGGCTTCATGTCTTTGCTGTGCTCCTGGCTGGTTGTGTGACTTGGGATGCGTTACTTGTTTGGCCCCTCTGTCCTTATCTGTAAACTTGGGACACAAATAGTACCTGCCTGACAAGATTATTAGGGCCCTCTACATGAATATCTGGGAAGTGCTCACAATGGTGCCTGGCCCTCAGTGAGTGTCGGCCGTTGGTCCTTCAGTCTTTCCTCTCACCTGCCAGTACTTTCGGGGCGTGTTTGTGTCTTTTCCTGCCCACCGATTCATATTTTATTGCTTTTGTTCTTTTGTAAGAGATTTCAGATGACCCTTTTAAATCCTATTTCCCCCACTTATAATGGATCAGACATTTAGGGTTCCCTTGTGAGGATGGTCCTTCATTGAGACTGAATAATAACATGCCATAATGTTAATAATTGCTAACACTATTTGAGCACTTAATTATGAACCACAAATGATACTAAGGACTGCACCTGAAGTCTCCTTTAAGCCTCACAAAAGTCCTGTAAAGTAAATACACCTGCTACTCTCATGTTAAATAAGAGGTTTGAAAGATGAAGCCCCTTTCCCAGGCTCTACAAGTAACGACAGAGCCAGCCTAGGAGCTGGGTCTGTCTGAAGCTTTTTGAAACCACCCTCCTCCCGCTTTTCACCCTGTTTCATGTTCCCGGTATATCTGAAACTCAGTTTAGCATTTAATTAGTCATCTTCCATCAAGACGCTGCTGCCATTGATGATGACACTGTCGCTAGCAAAGCAACGGTAAACACAGCCGCTCTTGACCGAGCACCTGCTATCGCCAGGTGGCTGCTGGCCCTTACGCCCATCAGACTAGACGCACCAGGAGGCCCTCAGACTGAGCGGGCTCTAACCACGGCAGCCCCTGGGCAGACCCCACTCCAAGCCTGTAAATGCTTTAGGCTACAACAGAGAAATACTAAGGACAACCAATCACTAAAAGACAACTAAGCTTTAAGCCCTAGCCAAACAATTTTCTTTCTTTGCTTCTGCACTTTCTCCCTGTACACCTTTTCCCTGCACATCTAGCCCCTGCGGGTCTTGCTTCAATCAACTCTTAAAATTTTCATATGCCCAAGTTTATCTTCTAATAGGTGTGGAAATAATTTTCCAGGCCTGAGATGGGGCCGCTGTCACCCCGAGTGCCGCGTCAGCAAACCGAAAGAAAACTTAGATGATTTTTGAGTCCCTGTAGAGACCCCACGTTTAGCCAGTAAGTCTGTGGTGTAACCAGTCAGTCCCCAAATTCCAGGCCACTTCTGGATCTTCTCACCCAAACACGGTTGGGTATGTGGCCCCGGCCAGCCAGATATTCTCTGTTGTCTCTTTCGTGCCTTTATCTTATAAAGGCTTCTTGTTTTAGCCTCCTGTTGGTGTTCTCTAGACCCTTGAGAATGGAGACTGCTAACTTCCTGCAGTCTTAAATAAAGTTTGTTTGCATCAACTAAAGTGTCTTCTTTATTCCTTTTTAGCAGTTTTTGGTGATGAAGAAGGAGATCTGATGCTGACTGCTAACAGACTATGGGACAAGGAGACGAACCTGCTAAAACCCTCAAGCTCACTGTTCCTCATTATTGCCAGAGGCCAAGGGTAAGTCACTCTCAGATTTGAGCTCCGCTCCCTGTGTGCAGCTCTCTGATCCAAACTAACTTTATTTAAAACATCCATGTATATGTGCATAACTATGACTATGACTATAACTATGACTATAACTATAACTATGACTATAACTATAACAACTATATATATATATATATATATAGAGAGAGAGAGAGAGAGAGAGAGAGAGAGAGAGAAAGAGAAAGCTATATATTGTCCCCAGAAAGGTTCTGGGACCCCTTTATGGGGTTTGTTAAAGTTTCCAGAAAGTTTCTAGAGACCCCAGAAAGGTTCTGAGGTGTGTTAAGATTCCCAGAAAATTCTGGGGTCCTGGAAAGGGTCCTGGATAGTTAATATCAGGGTTCCATGGCAGATAGCAGTGGTTAAAACACTAAAAACCGGGAGGTCCAATCCTGTAATGGGGGGGGACTCAACTCACCCAGTTTCAACTTGGGGACACGGAGAAATAATTAAGACAAGAAATTGGACTGTTTAGACCCTCAAATCAAAATCTAAATCTAATGAGGCATGAATCAGACTATTAAAAGCCATCAGGGAGTCCACTGCTGTAGAGAAATCTTCTCATGAAACAATCATAGGTCTGTCGCTCATGGGAATCTAAGAAGCCCAAGCTACAGAATTTCCGGGTGCATGTAGAGCTGTTAGATGCCTGCTACCTAACTCTCAGAGTCCTGTGCTAGGGCACATTGGTCACAGAACAGGTTAGATTGATTTTAGGTCACCTGCCAACCTCAAGAAGATGCCTGTGCAGTGAGGTGCACCATAAAGGACCTCCCAGCCTGAGGCGGGGTCCAGGGAAAATGGGCAGCAGCCAGCAAAAGGTGAGAGTTCTTGCCAGAGTCTGCTCTCTCTCACATCTCTGTAGTTCCCTGACAAGAGAGGAAGTTGACGCTTCACATTATCCCTTCCTTTCCAAATCTAGACTCCTGTTAAGTTGGTTTTGGGATACCCATAGGTTGTTGATCCTTTTCTCCCAGAGACAGTGAATTCCTTCTTACTTACTCATTTTGTGCTCTGAGAGCTTGGCGTGGCTTTCTGCCTGCCTGGGACACGCAGGTTATCCGTTTTTAAACATGCAGGCAGCTCAGCCATCAGATGGGGGAACCCCAAAATATGACCGGACAGATATATATTGCACTCCATTTGTGGCTAAGGTTCTACTGATGCTACCTCTCAGAGGATTGTCTAAGTCTTTCTTTTTTTCCTTCTTTCTTTCTTATGTTTATTTATTTTAGAGAGAGAGAGAGTGTGTGTGTGTGCATGAGCAGGGGAGGGGCAGAGAGAGAGAGAGAGATGGAGAGAGAGAGAGACAGACAGAGAGAGAGAATGAATCCCAAGCAGACTCCGTGCTCAATGCAGAACCCACCCTGGGGCTCAATCCCACGAGCCATGAGTTCATGACCTGAGCGGAAATCGAGTCGGATGCTTCACGGACCGAAATACTTAGGTTCCCCTTCCTTTCTTTGGCTGCCTTTGGGGTGGCTCTGGATATTGGGAGGATGATATCTTTTGTACCCTCTTTGAGGATGCCTTTTTCGTCCATAGCGTTGTTCAGTACTTGCAGGAATGTTTACTCTTCGTCCTGGCTAAAATCTGACAAGACCGTTGAAAGGACTTTTTAAGTAGCTCTAGAATCAGAAGTTGAACAGTTTTGAAGCTGATCTGTTCAGAACCTGTCAGGAACTTTTTTTAAGGCCTTCTCCCCTAAGCTAAAATGAAACTATGTACCCAGAGGCAAAGAGAAACATTCCAGAGACAAACAGCTTTCAATCTAGACACAGGAAGCTTAGGTTTCCATCTTAGTTGAGGATCTTCTCCATGATATGAGGAAGCAATCTGAAGATAATGTAGTTGGATAGGTGGGTCAGCTCCTGATTTCATGCATGTTGCAACTGAAATTTTTGAGGAATTAAAAACAACTGAATAGGTAAAAAAGATCTAGGATATATATACTCAGCCTTAAAAGGTGAAATCCTGCCATTTGCAATGACGTGGATGGAGCTAGAGAGTTTTATGTGAAGTGAAATAAGTCAGACAAAGAAGGACAGATTCTGTATGATTTACTCATATGTAGAATTTAAGAAAGAAAACAGATGAACAAAGAAAAGAGAGACAAAAAAAACCAGACTTAAATATAGAGAACAAATTGGTGGTTGGCACAGGGGAGGTGGGTGGGGGCATGGGTGAACTAGATGAAAGGGATTCAGAGAACACTTACCACGAGGAGCAGTGAGAAATGTATAGAAATGTTGAATTATACTGTAACGAGTGTCCTGTGACACTGCATGTTAATTATATTTCAATAACGCAAACAAACCACTGTCCTACAAAGCAGGCCAGAATTTCTTACAGAGATCTGTCTTCAGGCCGTGCCGTGTTACCTCACGTGGGGTTCCTCATTTCCATAGCATTTTGAAAAAATAAATTTTCCTATTGAACGTACCTTATGGACGTATGTTTATATGTCGATTTGGAGGGATCCAGAAGACAATGTTCTTGAATGAAGCAGTATATCAGTAGAATGATAAGTCTTGCTAACAAGGGTTATGTGATTGTGCCTTTTCCACTTAAGAGTGTAAAAATCAAAAAGACAAAACATCCAGTGCAGGAGGTCTGCCTTTGTTCTTCCAGTGGGGGCTGGGGAGGTGAAGGACTACAGATCCAGATCTAGTTTATTGTTTTCTTCAAGCATTAATATTCATCCTTTACTGCCAGGAATGCTTGTGAAGCTCTGTCACTTGAATTTAAAAAGGCTTTTGAGGAGGGCTCCACACTGTCTGCTCTGAACCGGGACCTTGCTATTCTTATTTGTAAACTGTCAGCATGAGGCAGGAACTAACCATCAGGAAGATTGGCTTTCACAAAAATATAAAGTGATTAGAAAACTCCAAACATCTATAAGCCTAACTTCTTTCATGCCTTATAGTTTTCTTTTTCTTGTGCTTTATGAAAAGAGCAGAACATCCACTGGGGATTTTCATTCATTGTTTTGTTGACTCTTAATTCACAGATGATTTATGCCATGGCTGCATTTGCAGAATCGGTTCATGAATATAGACTCTAAGAGAGCCAAATAACATTACACAAAGTTTTTCTTTCTCCGCTCTTAAAACTTTCCATGATATTCAAAGTGAGTGCCTTCTGGATTTTACCCCCCTATTTCAATACACCAGAGAGCCAGAAGATGGAATCAATGTTCTATTAAGCAAGGCTCTATCTTACGAATTATTGGTTGTCTCTATTTCATGTGTGTGGTCTCCTCAGTATTTACAAATGCCAGATAACTTTCCCAGTCACACATGCCGCTCTCCCAAAAGTGCTCATTTGGAGACACTGAGCCCTCAGAGTGGGAAAAAAAACACCAAGCAGTGAGTTTTAGAAATGAAAAACGTGGCAGCTCAATCTCAGTAATTACAGGATACCACTGAAACTTGGGTCCCCCAAGGCTTACCTGATTTTTTTAAGGCTTATCTTGACTTACGTCAAATTTCTATCAGGCCAGAAGTGTGGTGTTTGTAGGGAAACACACATTTCAGGAAGAGCCTTTAAACTGGCTCTGTGCCCCCTGCTCACACCTTTCTCTGTCACAGAGAAAGAGAGCTCACAAAGAGAGCCCAGAAAGATGGGCATGTACCATTCTTTCCCTATTGGAATCACATACCAACAGCCCCTGGCAAATGACCAACATTTAATGGGATTTCAGTCTGCCATTAGAATTGCTGTTTCCTAGAATAAAAGGTGCACAGTTGCCTGTCGTCCATGATGCCTTTACGATCTTCCCATCATCTTCTGTGTCCTTCGCCACCATAGTATGGTGCATATTCTTCTTGCAGGTCAACCGTCCATTGTCCTAAATTTCCTGGTTTCCTGGTATATTTACCAGCGTGAGCTCTTAGAGACCAGAAATTCTGTCTTTTGTCTAATGGAAGAGCTAGCAAATGCAGGAATTCAGGAAGTGTTTGTTTAATAAATGAATAACCAAGCAATGAATATAAATGAACAGAACCAATGTTTCATTTACTCTTTCAATATACCACTTAACTTGCATAGATAGGCACTAAAAATCATTAAAAAAAATAAGACATTATTTTTTAGGAAGTTCAAGTCCCCAAGTTGAGAAAAAAGTCTACGGCCATACCACCCTGAACGCGCCCGATCTCGTCTGATCCCAAGTTGAGAAAAAAAAAAATAGTTTCTTGCCAAATTTTTGAAGAGGAAAAAGAGAAATGTCTTAGTCAAGAAAAAAAGGTGATTGAGACATTCTGAGTTTTGCAAAATTATCTACATTTAATTCACTTTGTATATATTTTCTGATTGACTTTTATCAATTGTTTGTAGTAGAGTTGGGTGTGAGAAGAAATACAAGATACAGCTCCTTTTTTTGAAGAAAACTTAAGATTTAGTGTATGTAGAGCCATTATGTAGAACCTTTAGAAATGCTTTGGGAAGCGCTGTAGGACTCATGAAACCTGAGGGAATCGTAGAGTCTCCACAGAGGGCTCTAGAGCACAGCGCACTGGCTGGGAGCTTGGACTCTGTAAAGGTTTCCTTCTTTCCAGCTTCGCGTCTTTGTTAGTTAGGAGTCTCTGTTCTCATTGAGAAGACATGATGAGATGAGATGAGATGTCCTCATCTATAAAATGGGGGTTCAGGTGTCATGGCACCCTGCATCCGAGGACTGGAGTGAGAATTGGGTGAGCTGATGTAGGCAGAATGCTTAAAATGCTATCTGGGGGGTAGGAAGCAAGATCGGCGATTCTTTGTGAGCAGAGCAAGTAAATGGTGCAAAGGGAAGGAGAGGGATGAGCCAGAGGCACAGCATTCGCAGGTTCAGGAATTTAAGTCGTGGGGTGATTGAAGAGTTGAAGAATTCAAGGGGGCTGGAGCACGCGAATCCCATGTCCAGCGTGAATGTGGCTGTAACAGGAAGGCAGACAGCTTGTGGGTCCCAGCCTATGAGCCCAGGGCTGTGAAGTTTTCCCCGTGAAGCGACTGCACAGACCACATTTGCTCACTTTTCTTGTAGTATATACTCTCGTGTGACTCGGTAACCTTCTTATTTTACATGGGAGCCGATTTTTAAAACTAATCTACCCTAGCTCTTAGTGTACTTACTCAGTTACATTTCCTTTCATTAGTTGTTGTTACTTATTTTAGAACTCTATTTATGATCTTTTAGATGAGGAGAATACAAAGGGTAAAAGAGAGGACTTAGGGGATGTTTGAGCCTAGGGAGGCAGTGTGTATCCTTTTCTCCTGGTTGGTTCACAAGGACACCCTAAACCCTTCCTTAGGCAAAAAAAAAAAAAAAAAAAAAAAAAAATCACGACTCTGGAAAAGACCAATAGTCTTTGTGTAGAAACAGGTGAACCGACATTTCTTCTGAAGAGAACAACTTGCCCATTTCTTGGTGGATCAGTTGTAATTTCATGTGTTTCTCAGGCCCCTCTACGAGGAAACCTGTTAAATAAAACCCATGGTCGCCAGCTCCCTCAGCTCGCGGCAGGAACAGTGACTGTGCTATGCGGACACCCCTGAGTGGGTTTCATTTTAAAGCAGTGATTCCTCACCCCCAGAAAGCACATTGTTTTCTCTGGTTTGGGAAAGTGAGAAAAAATGACAATGTGGGAAATTTTTCACAAAACTATCTTTTTTTTTTTTTTTTTAGTTTAAAGGATAATAATTTGGTCTGAAGTGATGATGTTTCATTTTTTTTGTTATTAAAATATTCCTTTAATGAACTCATGGTAACAAAAGATGAAGATAATCTAACATGTTCTTATGTCTCAAGACACGATGCTGATATCCTTATGATGCTGTCTGTTCTTCAAATCTGTTACTACTTAGTAACTTCTAAATGTCTGGGGTCTTCTGTTCTAGAGAATAACCAATAGTCCTAAAGCAATTATGAGAGTTTTTGAGGAAAGACAATAAAGGGTACCAAAGGAACTACTGGATTATTTTTCTAAGTTCTTCTAGAAGAAGGTGTTTTTTTTTAAATTGTTTTCATGTTTATTTTTGAGAGGGAGAGAGTGAGAGTGGAGGAAGGGCAAAGAGAACGAGACACAGAATCCCAAGCAGGCTCCAGGCTCTGAGCTGTCAGCACAGAGCCCGATGCGGGGCTCGAACTCACAAACTGCGAGGTCATGACCTGAGCCAAAGTCAGATACTCAACCGACTGAGCCCCCCCAGGTGCCCCTAGAAGAAGTTTAATTAAACTGAGCTGTTGAAAGTGATATTCTTAGAATCCTCTGTACACATCTACTACATAAAGCCAGGACACAACCTCTTTGTTCTTTTCCACATGATCTACGTGTTCCTGCCTTCACACTTCTGCTTCCAGTTTCATGGAGGCAGAAATGCCATCCCCCATCTTTGCCCGAGGAAAGCGACATCAACTGTAATGCCCAGCTCAAATGTCTCCTTTCTCATGAAAAAGTCCCTGGTTGTTTCCACCTCTTCTTCCAAAATCTTGGGATGTTTTATGTAAACCTTCCTTATATTTGTTTCTTTTGAAGACAAGTATGATCCTCTTGGCTGATGTATTGATTGCCTGCGGTGGCCATGGCAAAGTACCGAAACCTGGGTGGATTAAGACAACAGAGGTGTGTTGTCTCACTGGTCTTGAGGCTGGAAGTGTGAAATGACAATGTTGGTGGGGCACACTGTCTCTGGAGGCACTGGGGAAGGCACTGTTCCATGCGTCCTTCTCCCCTGCTTCCTGTAACCTCAGGCATTGCCTGATGTGTGGAGGCATCTGTCCAGTACTCCGTCGTCTGGGGACGTTCTCCCCAAGTGTCCTCACACAGTCTGCCCTGTCCACGTTTCCCTGTTTCATGATGACACCTGTCATATGGGATGAGGGCCCACCCTAATGACTTAATTTCACCTTGATTACCTTTGTAAAGACCCAGTTTCCAAATAAGGTCCCATTTTTATGTGCTAGGCATTGGGACTTCAATGTAGCTGTTTAAGGGGACACAGTTCAAACCATAAGTAGTTAAGGTGATTGGTGCTGGGGATTCCGGGGGCCACTGAGAGATGACGTGGGGGAGAGAAACTGGGAACAGACCATAAAGACACTTTCTACCAAGTTGGGAGTTTCGGGATTTAGGAAATGTATTGCTCGTCTTCACATCCTTGTATCAGTAGCACAAGATCCAAAGTCCCAGAGGACTTGCAGTTTTAAGTGTTATCCCCTGGCTACTTAGGGCAGAGGAGGGACTTAGCCCTTTGGCTTCCCTTTCCCCAAGACTTGTTACTGGTGGGTTTCCCAAAAGAAAGTGTGGGTTGCACTTAGAAAGAGAGGCTGCAGGTAAAACAAAAGCAAAAACAGTGAAATGTCTTGACCCAAAATGATTCAAATAGAGTTTCATACTACAATAAAATTCAGTCAACTTGACAAGACTGTATGTGACAATACAACAAGACATGTGTTACAGTTATTTCTTCTGCTCACAAAGTATCCACATTCTTTAGCAGCTGTGACATAATAATAAATATATATTTGGTCTCTGTCCTTGATTCCTGACACAGACTTCCTCAAACCCTTGTAATTTCCTGAGTAACGGTTATAATAGAAGTGTCTTATACAGACAGCTCTGTCTGGTGATAGGAGAATCTTTTGTTCTTTTTTTAAATTAATGTTTATTTATTTTGAGAGACAAAGTGCGTGAGCAGGGGAGGGGCAGAGAGGGGGAGGGAGAATCCCCAGCAGGCTCCATGCTGTCAGCGCAGAGCCCAATGCAAGGCTTGGCCTCATGGACTGTGAGATCATGACCTGAGTCGAAGTCAAGAGTCAGATGCTTAAGCAACTGAGCCCTCCAGGCATCCCAGAGCATCTTTTGTTCTAATGAGACAACTCTTGCTGGGGTCCTGGATGGGGACTGGACCAAGCCATCCACCAGGGAGGTCGAGTTTGTAATGGATCATGCCTACATGACCAACCTTCATTAAAATCCCTAAGCTATGCTATTCAGAGACCTTCCAGGTTGGTGAACACATCCACCTACCTGGAAGGTGGTGCCCCCCCCCAACCCCAGGGGGACAGAAGCTCCTGCACTCAGGACCCTTCCAGACCTTGCCCATGCACCTCTGCATCTGGCTATTTAATATTCTTTAAAATAAACTGGTGAATGTAAGTATTTCCTTGAGCTCTGTGAGCCTTTATAGAAAATTAGTGACTCTGAGGAGAAAGTGGTGAGAACCTCCAATTTATTTTATTTTTTATTTTTTATTTTTTTAAAAATTTTTTTCAACGTTTATTTATTTTTGGGACAGAGAGAGACAGAGCATGAACGGGGGAGGGGCAGAGAGAGAGGGAGACACAGAATCGGAAACAGGCTCCAGGCTCTGAGCCATCAGCCCAGAGCCTGACACGGGGCTCGAACTCCGGGACCGCGAGATCGTGACCTGGCTGAAGTCGGACGCTTAACCGACTGCGCCACCCAGGCGCCCCGAGAACCTCCAATTTAAAGCCATTGAGTCAGAAGTGCAGGAGGCCCAGGACTTGTGATTCGCATCTAAAGTGAGAGGCGGTCTTATACCCCTAATCTGTGGGGTCCATGTTAACTCTGGATAGGTAGTGTCAGAATTTAATTGTAGGACACTAAGTTGGTGTCTGGAGAGTTAGAGAACTAGTTGGTGTGGTAAAAACAATAAATAAAATACATATTTGGTATCAGAAGTGTTTTGAGTGGAGACAGTTTCCCTTTAGCAGCTTAAGACAACCCCCATTCTATTCTATCTCACAATTGTGGGTCGGGGATTTGGACAGGGCTCAGCTGGATGTTTCTTCTGTTCTGTGTGTTATCAACGAAGGTTCTTGGGGGTACCCAGATGGTACTTAGGCTGGTCTGGCCTTTCCAGAACTTAAGGAGAATTAATGAGAGGTTAGAACCGGCTGGATTGTCGATAAGACATGTACAGTGGTCTGGCCAGCACATGGTCTCAAACTAGCCAGATTTCTTAAATGGTAGCTCAGGGACACAGAGAGACTTTCAAGAAGCCTGAGAATGTCACAGCGCTTCTTGCTGTCAGCCTCAGAGGCCCAGGAGGTAACACCATATCCATTAAGTTAGTTCCCAAGTCCACGCTGCATTCAAGGGGAAGAGAATCAGACCCTACCTTTCAGTGGGAGGAGCAGTGAAGATTGTAGAGCCATCCACCACAACAAAACTTAACATGAGGATGACTGTTACTCAAAGTCCTGCAGATATTTTGGGAGATGCTGATAAAATTTCTGACTTTATTTACCGTACACTCAAGCAAGTAAACATTTAAAAGTTAACCTAGTGCTTAGCTGTAGCATTATAGTACTGTGTACCCATCCTGGGTATAAATAAAGCTAAATCTACTTCCTGGAAAACATTACAACTAAAAATATTTTAGCAGTTTAGAATTGAGAGTGCTTACTTAGTTAAGCCATCTGCTTAATTTCTAAAACATCCCGTATAACCGTTTCTCCCGGTATCAGGTAGACTATTGTACTAGAGTGACTTGAGAGTCATTGAAAGAATGCCATCCGTTTGACGAGTAATTGAAGTTTTAGATATGCACAGATAGATTCCTATCAGGATTTCATCGTATTTCTCTTTGGAAATACAGCACAGCTTAAAAAAGAAAATGGCTTTGGGGGTGTTGCCATAATGAGTGGGGACAAAGATTAGCACCATTGGGAGTATTTGCAATCCCAACCCTTGGATACTCTGCTGTTTTCTTGGTTTTACACGGTTCCGTAAAACACAAATAGCAGCTTTATTGTCTCTCTTCTGTTGTTTTACAAGCTTCATGTTGGCAGCCAGGCTTATGATGCAGTCAGCACTTTCAGACTGGGATGCACAAAAAACATTAGATCCGAGAAGAGAGGCTCGGCCACGCTGATACCCTGTAGTGTTGTTTCGGGAAATGCCATGCTGGTGATTGCAAAGGCTGAGGTCATATATTTCTACCACCACATCCTACCATTATGGTAGTTCTAATTGTAGTGAGCTGTGGAATCAATGGATGAGAGAAAAATAACTTTTCTCCAGAAAACTAAGGAACACACAAAATAAGACTTTAAATGTTTGGCGATCTTTTGTTTAATAACATAACATTACAAAGTATGGTACATTGTGATTCTGGAAGAACAAGGAATAGTGTAAGCATATGTTTAATTGAGGATCTTGGTGTATAGAAAGCTATTATTAGTGTTATCAACATCATCATGTTGTATGAAGTTATGGTCTCAAGGACTCACTGACTGAGGTTAAAAGCAACCTCAACAATGAGTTAAGACAACAATTAGTCTGTGACCAATCAGGCTGCCGTTCGCTAATTACAGTACCATTAACTACTTCTCTACCAACATGTACTCTTGTGCTGTGGACAAACTATTATTTTCTGGTTTTTTTTCTTACCACCAAAACCACAAAATTAGAATTGAAAGGTAAAGCTGTGACCTCTCTGACATACATTCCCACCTAGTAGAGTCAGTATTTGCCCAATGCAAAAGAGTACCTTCCCATGGTAGGATTTTTAATTTTGGTCCATTTTGCAATATTAAGTTTATAAACAAAGAGAAGGGACCTTCTCTCAGGTCCACGATAAAGAGAATGTGTCACATTTGTTCATTCAGCACTGTTTCCGGTCCGGTGGTATATGTAAGGCATTATGTTGGTAGAGGGGTTCAAAAGATGGGTGAAAAGTGTCTGTGACACAGGGCTTTACAGTAAAATCGAAGAGAAATATATGTCATACAGATATTATAAGTGGCGATTTTATTCTTCGGATTTTCTCAAGTGAGGCTTTATAAGATTTTTCATCTTAAGTTTTAAGAATGATCACTTGACCTATTCTTCTTTTACTGTGTTGTTATAGAATACATTTAAACTTTGGCTCATCATGTTGGGATTCCCATACATTCTCAATTTCACGTCTCTGAATTTAGTCATAGACTCCCATAGGGTAATTTTCCTTTTCACTTTAAAATTGCATTGTATCTCTCTCAAGGATAAAAGTATTTGTAATGCAAGTTATAGGGCATCTATGATAAGAATATATATTTATCCATATTGGATTTCAAACCTTATGTTATGCTGGGATTAAACATATAAGCTGTTATAAATAAGGGGAACCTTTATGACTAGGAGTTTTAAATGGTTAGATAGTAATACATCTGAAAACCCACCATCCAGAGATGCTTAGTGGCGTCGTGAAGGAAGTTATTAGTGCCACATTGGGAAGAATCTATTTTTGGAACAAATGCAATGTTCCCCCTTGCGACAGCATAGGAGGGACTCCACATCACGGCACAGACTACAGTCAAATAAAAGAGCTGGGGTGTAGACAGACAGACAAAACCTTTCGTTTGGTAACAAGCATAAACAGCTGTCAGCATTTTGTTCAACCTCCTGCAGCAGAACCTTACAGAATCATTTCCTAATATGGAACATAAAGTGAATTTTGAGAAATTTATTCAGAGGGGGACAATCTTCTTGTGGTCAGGAGGCCCTGATACAAGGACCAAGTTAAGCACAGATTCCCTTGAAGAGAACAGTGTGGATCGTAGAAGATTGGAGGCTGAGTGCAGAGAAATGTAGATCTTACTACAATTACATTTTCTTGGTCGTAACTTTCATGGTTTCTTTAGTGTGGAGACAATAGAAATTGTCTTCAGACCCTAGGGCAAATAACACAGACTCACACTAACTGCGTTTTATTCAACAGTATTCAGGGGATAAATGCAGTGCATTTCCCAGGAGACTTTCCTTTGGTCCCAGGGTCACATGTTGAGAGGGTTTTGGGGGAGGCACTGGGGCATGACAGCAGAGTCACAAAAATGGGAGAGATACTTTGATTGATGTGATGTGTCTCCTCTCAAGAGAACCAAGCGAATCTTCAGCAGAGTGAATTAACAAGATCCTTCTCTCCAGCAGATGTGTTTTATGGAAATCAGAACAGTGGAAATGAGGCAGCAGATGCAGGAGTGGAAGTGGAAGATTGTAATGGAGACAAACACAGGCATTTAGAGAAAGTATGGGGAAGGCTTTCAATTTAAGGGTAGAAGACACATGCGTGGATGTTCTGGTCCTGCCATTCCCAGCAAATCCCTAAGTGTCTACTAAATATATGAATTAAAGAACCTAGTAATGGGCACCTGGGTGGCTTAGTCGGTTGGGCGTCTGACTTTGGCTCAGGTCATGATCTCATGGTTCGTGGGTTCGAGCCCCACGTCGGGGTCTATGCTGACAGCTCGGAGCCTGGAGCCTGTTTCAGATTCTGTGTCTCTCTCCCTCCCTCTCTCTCTCTCTCTCTCTGTCTCTCTCAAAAATAAACATTAAAAAAGTTAAAAAAAAATGAACCTACCAGATTAGGTGGGTTCAACCAATTAGAATTTCAAGATTCTGGTACTCAGAGCAAGTCATATCAACTAAGTAATGACCTCTCCAGTTTTCTCTTTTAAAAATACCTGATTCTGCTACATTTTACATTATCATTTTAAATCGTGAGACACCTACATGCATGCCTAGACTTGCAAAGAATATAATTATGTAGAGAGACTTAGCATTTATTCCAAACCTAGGGGTGTTTTACCTTGTACTATTTTGGTTGTATTGCCTTGCAGAGCTGAACTCTGGTTTTGCAGTCTTTTCTCCTCATTCTTGCACCTAAACCTACCTTACAGGATATTTCTACCCAGCTTTCTCTTACTTTCTTGTGCAGAGGTACACAGGAAAAATAGCAGAACTGTGTATGGGTAAATTAAAGAATGATTTCAGTAAACATGTGTTCATAGCCTGCTAACGGCGGGCACTAAGTGTGTCCAAACACTCGGGGATATTCTTCAGGGCACCAGGGATATTAAACAGTGCCCATCTTCTGCTGCCACGAGTCTTCCAGACCTAGTGTTGCCTGTCCTATGAAGGGGGTGCTCGGTACATATGCAGCACGGATTTGTGTTGGATTCTGTGGGACGCTCCCTAATTATTATCTAGAAGGATGACCCATTGTGAGTTTGAAGATGGGTGATTTAACATAAAGACATGACTTCCATATCAATTATTCTGAACACTAAAAGTTCAAGTTCCTTCTCCTGTGTTGGGGCCCATGCTAAACCAGGGTGCACACGATGGGTGCTCAGGACTTAGCGTTGCAAGGGCCTGCTTCATTGAACATGAGAAGCATTCTTCAACATGGAAAACACAAGGGGCGCCTGAGGCTCAGTCAATTAAGCATTTGACTCTTGATTTCAGCTCAGGTCACAATCTCACCGTTTGTGAGTTTGAGGCCCGCGTCGTGCTCTGTGCTGATAGCGCAGAGCCTGGAGCTGCTTCGGATTCTGTGTCTCCCTCTCTCTCTGCCCTTCCCCCTGCTCTGTCTCTCAAAGATAAATAAAAAATTTTAAAAATGGAAAAAAGAGTTTGTTTCCCATTGTCTGAAATTAATATGGTTTGTAGAAACTGTTGTGCATAAGCATTTTTAGTTTGTTCATTTTCTTAATAGGAAGTGTGGTTCAGCGAGTATTTTATGTATGAAAACTATTGAACCAGATAGTATCAGGTATTTACCACAAAGAAACAAAATTCTGATGTGTTTTGAAAAAGGCAATAATTTATGCAGATTTCACTGGAACTGGTGAAAAGAGCCTTCCTGACTGACCGAGGGACCAATCAGATGACAGGCACATTGTCATCTGATTCCTTGGGCCCCCACAGCACGTGGTAACCCACGGAGGCAGTAGTTATCGTGGGGTGTCATAAACAGGAGAGTGTGACCCAGCTGTGCTTAGGAACTAATAATAAAATACTTAGATTCTATCCATTACAGAGATGTTTTTGAGTGAAATGGAACCTGCTAATGACCAAAAATTTGAACAAGGCAATAGGAAAGATAAAAGTAAGGAATTTTGGAAGAATGTAACTGCCTTATAACTTTTACCTACTTCCAGAGACACCTCTAGATACTCTGAATTTTGCCTCAGAAGATTTGGTTAGAAGTCGAGCCTGTGCATAGTCAGATCCAGAATTGTGCTTTGGAAGATGCCACCCTCGCAGAATGCAGCGTATTTTAGAATTCATAGAGTACCACATGGTGCTCTGGTTTGGCAACACAAGGGCTCTGTACGGATGGTCCTGCCAGAGGCCCTGCCACGTACTAATATAGCAGTGGTGGGTGCTATACGATATACCGTTGTTTTTTTGTGCTTGCTTTCAGTGAGAGCTGATAGGATAAGATAAATCTGCGCTGTCCCGTAGAGTAGCCATTGACCACATGTAGCTGTTGAGCACTTGAAATGTGTCTAAGCCAACTAAGATACAGAATTTGAAGATTTCGATGAAACAAAGAACGTAAAATATCTCATTAATCATGTTATTGCATGTGGAAATGATAATATTTTGATTATATTGAGTTAAATAAAATATACCATTAGGATTAATTTCATCTGTGTTTTTTCTTCTACTCTTGGAAAATGGAAAATTGCATATGTGGTTCACATTTGTGGCTCACGTATTTCTATCAGATAAAGCTTCTATAGATAGTTGTGGTAGAATAATGAGAAGATAAAAGTGAGATGGGAGTATAGCACTAATAATTTTGGTTGTCAGACTTTCCATTTTTAAGGGTTAAGGATATTGAAGACATGAGTAAGTACAGGTAATGAGAAAAGTAAACTATAATTGAAAGAGGGCTGGAAGAGTCCAAATTCTACAATATTGATTTATATGTGGCTAACAAAGTGTTGCTATTGTGAATACATTTTTTTTTGCTAGACCAGGAGGAAATGTAAGTTTTTAGTAAGAATAAATAAGAACTAAATCAAGGAAAGTAAAACGTATATGATTTAGGTATACATGCAATTCATGTATACCTGAACACATGTCGGAGGAAGTTAAGGTTTGCATTTGTCCCACGTCTGAGACATGTCAGCCTTTTAAAAATGTCAGTGATTGATTCACATAAAACTCTGATGTCATTCCTTGGAATAAGTTATCTTCTCTTTGTCAAAAACCAAATTCTGTCCACCAAGTAAAATAAAGCAGAAAGACGAGTTTATTGCAAGAGTTTCAGTCTGTAAGATGAGAAGGTCAAGGCTCCACAAGCAGTGAGTTCTGAGTTGCTCACAAAGTAAGGAGTTTTACGGGGTAAATATGGAAGTCATTTGGCTTTTCTAGCTGATTGGTTGCCCATGAGTCTTCCTTATTTGGATCAGTGTAGATTTGTGAGGGGAAAAAGGAAGTCCAGAGACAGCAAGAACGGGCTTGGTATTTGGGGATGGGCTGGCATTCTCTGATGATCTATGAGAAAAGCTGTAAATTCCTATAGCTAAGGTGACATAAGGTTAAATTTCATTTTCTTTAATGCACCTGCACTGGCCAGTTCCATGATATCCCCAACATATGTGCCTCCATTATGCTTGGTTCTGTCTCTGAAACGACTCTTCTAATTTAAAGCTATATAGTGTATTTATGTGGTAGAAAGAATAATATCCCTACCAAAGATGTTCGTGTAACTAATCCTCTGAATCTGTGAATACTTTACTTTAAAGGACAAAAGAAACTTGGCAGATGAGGTTAAATTAAGGACCTTGAGATAGTAAAAGAATCCCGGATTATCCAGTTGGTTTCACTGTTTTCCTACAAGAGGAAGGGGGGAGGGTCAAAGAGAGAAATGTGACAACAGATACAGAATTGAAGTTGTGCACTTTGAAGATGGAGGAAGGGACCACAAGGCAAGGAATGTAAGTGACTTCTAGAAGTTGCAAAAGGCAAGGAAATGGATTCTTTTCTAGAGTCTTTAGAAGGAAGACACCTCCACTGATAACCTTGATTTTGGCTAGTGACACTTGTTGAATCTCTGACCTCCATAACTTTAAGAAAATAAATGTGTGGTGTTTCAGAGCACTGCATTTGTGGTAATTTGCCACAGTAGCCATGGGAACCATTACAGTAAATTGCTATGGCTACCTGTTTTGAAAATTCTAATTTTTCGACATTTTATATACCTTTGTCAAATTGGGGAAATATTCTGTTTGCTTCACAAAGTTGGTATAAATACCTCATGAGATAAAACACAGGGTATATGGGGCGCCTGGGTGGCGCAGTCGGTTAAGCGTCCGACTTCAGCCAGGTCACGATCTCGCGGTCCGGGAGTTTGAGCCCTGCGTCAGGCTCTGGGCTGATGGCTCAGAGCCTGGAGCCTGTTTTCGATTCTGTGTCTCCCTCTCTCTCTGCCCCTCCCCCATTCATGCTCTGTCTCTCTCTGTCCCAAAAATAAATAAACGTTGAAAAAAAAAATTAAAAAAAACCAAAAAACACAGGGTATGTTTTTAAAAGTATATCATACTGCATAAATTCATATTACTATTGTTTTAAATATAGCATTTATCTTTTGCTAAACTATTAATATATATTTTTTATTGTTGGGGTTGTTTAGATCTTACTCTGTTGAGTGAGAATACATAAACTCATGTTTTGGTTTGGGTTCCCTGAAACAAGGATTTGAGTGCAAGTAAGTTGATTTGGAATTTGACCCCAGGAAATGTGCAAGGAGCAGGAAGTGAGACAGGCAATCAAAAGTTGACCTTGTTGTCTAGCAGTTCACTAGGGTGCATAACTAAAGCTTGATCCCTTTGTGCAAATCTGAGAGCCAGGACAGAGCCCCTTTCTCCAAGGTGTACTCCTGTGGGGTGAGGGAGCCTAGGTGTTTGCACCCCTCAGTCTTTGTTCAGGTTTCTCCTGGTGACCATTAATTCTCTGGCCTGTTCTTGGAGAGGTGACAAGCACTCCTTTGACCAAACTTTAGTCAGGCTCCTCTGAACCTTCTTCTCAACTAGGACTTGTTCTTGGTACACTAAGCCCAGTTGTAGCAAGAATCTTTTTGAGGTGATTTACTGGGATACTCCCTAATCCTTGATAACTAATCAAGCTCCCCTTCTCCACTCTTGATACCTAAGTTCCTCTTAGAAGTTTTCCACCCATTGGCTGCTTCACCCTGTTCGTTGATTGTAAATCCCCAGCTGTCCCTATTGTTGAGTTCAGTCTCTCTCTAATGTGACAGACTTGAATAACTTGTCTATTTAACTTCGTCTGGGGCAACTTTTCTTTGGCATGGACCTAGCCATCTCAGGCTACTAGCAAAAGCCTGCAAGCAAAGTTGCAACTGGAACTGTTGCAGGCGTTAGCAACTGGAAGTTGGGCCATTGTGCTTTAAATTGGTAAGGGTAAGAGGATATGGGCAAGGAGCCCATACACAATCCTTCTCGGAGACTTAATGGCTTTAAACATAGTGATTGTTCTTCCAATATAGCCAATGTCTCTAAATTTCAGTTTCCTTTTCTATAAAATGGGATAATGTCTACATTAAAGGTTGTTGTGAAGACTACATGAGATAACACCCATGAATTCCAAACATCTGAAAGTATTCTAGAATTCTTTCTGCCCTTTAGGAGATACAGTCCTAACTTTGGTTTCAATTTGAGTGACAACCGAGTGTTGGAGAGTCAAATTGGGGTCACACCAGTCAGAGATTTTACCAGTATTCTGTTTTACTAATAGTTTCCAGGAAATGTGCAGTTGTGAAACACAAGAGAAAGGGAACAAGTCTGGGACACCTGCGTAACTACTCACATTCTCTTTCACCAGATGCATGCTTTTTGGCCCTGAATAATATAGGAGGTCTGTAAGAAGTCCACGTGTTGCTCGTTTTTTGAGGAGCATATAGATTAGGTGATTTTCTCTTGGGAGCCATGCGTCATACTGTAAGCAATCCTGAACTAGGGACATACTGTCAAGAGTATTCCAAATATGTGGATATTCCTCCTAGCATGAATCATCAGGATGTTGCTCAGACACCTACTTACCATGCTTCCAAGAAGATAAGACTGGGTCACCTGCATTCTTTCTTACTTCGGCAATATTACCATGGCAACCAGGAGAGGACTAGGTCACAGGCCAGCTGCTTTAACTGCTTCTTACTTCAACTGAGAGAGCTCTTCCTTTACAGTGCTTTATCTTGGTATATTTCATTTATGGGTATGGTTATGTATGGTTATAATCGACAATGTTTGTTGAGTGCTTACTATATGCTGGGCACCATTCTAAAGCTTGACCTGTTTGTTGTCTTTGTCAGCTTGGGCTACCATTACAAATTACCACAGACAAGTGGCTTAAATAATAGACATGTATTTCTCATAGCTCGGGAGGCTGAGAAGTCCAAGATCAAAGTGCTGGTAGATTTGATTCCTGTTGAAGGCTCTTGTCCTTCCTTGCAGATGACTGGATTATTGCTGTGTCTTCACAGGGCCTTTCCTAGGTGCATGCACAGAGTGAGAGTGAGAGAGTGAGACAGAGACCTCTTCCTCTTCTTATTAACCACTAACACCTCATGACCTTATCTAATTCTAATTACCTTCTAAAGGCCCATCTTCAAATATCATCATATCGAGGGTTAGGGCTTCAACATTCAAATTTGAAGGGTATACAATAATCAGTCCATAACACCTGTATTACTTCTTTTAATCTCCACACAACTTATGAGATAAACATCCTTTTGATTTATTTCACAGATGGGGAAACTCAAGCACAGAGAGGTTATGTAATATATTTAAGGCCATACAACTAATAAGTGGCAGAACCTGAATTCAAATCCAGACAGTTTGGACTTAGAGCCTGTGCTCTTAGCCACTATCTTTTGCCACCTCACTATATTGAGAAGGAATCATGGATAAACCAACATAATGTGTTCCATAATCCATAATTCTGACGTGTGTCTATCTTCTCAGAAAGATCCCCAGAGTAAACTCATAACCCATAACTTGCTGCACATCCCCCATTCAACCCAAGATGTGGTGAAGAAGCAACATTTTAAACTGTAGAAGCAAAAAATTAAACTGTATTTTTCTCAGTCACCCAAATGTTACAGTATTAATTGGGAACTACATATAGATTAGATGAGAAATGGAGATTCTTCCCATAGGAAAATCTGCAAAAACCCGATTAAAATTGTTTTTTCTATGTGTCTGACATCTATCTGTCTTTCATTTTGAGACACCTTTTGCTTTTGGTCTTGATCTGAGTTCTCTTCTTCTCATTATTCTGGCATTGATGTCATCAGAGTGAAGGATAATTGAGGAAATGAAAATATGGAATGTTGGTTTATATAGTGAAATATGCTGAAGTATTTTCAGTAGTATAAATTATAGAACCTGCATGAGATAAATGTAGAGATTTCCACTTAGAGTGTTTTATATCTCTTAGGAGGAGGTTTGGTACACGACACATCGATGTGGCAAATGTTTCCTGAGCTCTGACTACGTGCTAGGCATTATGTATGTGCCAGAGGTTGCTTAGTGGACACAAAAGTTTATATTTGGTGGAAGTGCGGTAGGTGATCAACACAACACACAAGTCAAGGAGGAAATAGACACGAAAAAGTATGATAGTCCTACGTCCTGCACAAAGAGTTAGGCTAGGTCGTGATAGGGAATTACTGGCGGCTGCCGTAGAGTAGGTGGTTAGGGGACGTCTCTGAAGTAATGACAAGAAGCTAAGATCTGCCTGTCCAGAAGGGTCGGTCAGGCAGAGAAGCAGAAACCATAGAGTCTCCTGAGCGGCAGGTGTGAAGGCCCTGAAGAGCCTGCTTGGCACATTCTAGGAGCAGAAAGAAGGCCACCTGTGTTGGTTTCTGGAGGCAGAGAAGAGACAGGTTGGGATGAGCCCAGAGAGGCAGGCAGGAAGCAGTTCACAGTGGGCTTCGTAAACAAGCAAAGACATGGATTTCTGTTCCTGTGCGGTGTGGACACACTGCAGAAGGGGGTGATATGACCCGGTGTGCACCTCAGCAGAGGTGGGCTGTCTGACGCTGCGCCATTTTACCATCTCTGTGGTCTTTCTCTTCATGGTTGCTATGAACCCCTTTGTCCAATCTCAGCGGAAGGAACAAAGAACTCCAAAGGACATAAGGGCATCCGCCAGCTGAAGCATGCACTACTTAAGGAGCTTCATTCAGAAACACCACCTAAAAACTTTTTGCAGCTCATTGGCTAATGCTGTGTATGTGGCCAATACTACTTACAAAGAAGACGATTTTTGAGTTTTGAGCTAAACACACCACTGCCTCCCTCGAACTTCTGGTCAGTTGCTCATCCCTCCAAGTCCTGTCTTCTTGTCTACAAAATAGTAAGAAGAACAATAAAGGCAGTAATAATAAATAGTCGCTTCCTTATGGTGACCTTAAAGGCTTAAAGGAGAAGACGGAAGTAGAACATTTAACACAACAGACGCATGGAACATAGTTCAGTGAACGCCGTTGATTAGAACTTAAGCTCCATGAAGGTAGGAGTCAAGCGTGTCTCAGGCTGGCGCTCAGTAAATACTTGTTGAACGCTCAATAAATAAATGCAGGTGATAAACTCTCATGGAGTTTAGAGGCTATGACCATGGTTGCACTGCCGTCAGCTGAGTGTATATGTTTGTGTTAAAAATAAATATGTGAGGGAAAAAAACACCCCGGAGAGTGCTTTACAAACATATAATTAACTGAGCCCAGATTAGTCTCTCACTGCATTCTCTGGATTTTTGGAAGAAATTTCATTGCTGGTAATGTTGTCCCCGGAGTATTGCCAAGATTCAAAAATATCAATTTGTTTCAAATGATGTTCAGTGAAGACAGGGTCTATAAAAGAGGAAGGAATTTAACTGTTAAAATTCAAGGTTTCTTAGTGGGGAAAAAAAAACCTACGTACAATTTTAGATTTTTTACTCTAGGGGAATAATTTACAATTAACTGGGGGGAAAAAAGCCTGACTGTTGTCCTTTTTAACCTAAATTATATTGCAAAGAAGTAGATTTATTTTTCCCATTTACTTATTTATTTTTGAAAATATAACTCATTTATAATAAGTATCATTTTGATAAAAATATTCCTGAAGGAAACAAAATATTCCAGCCTAAATCTACAGCTACTGAATTTAAGTAATAGTTTAAATTTTTTTGTTTCAAGTTTTTATTTAAATTCTAGTTGGTTAATATACAGTGTAGTATTAGTTTTAGAAGTAGAATTTAGTGATTCATCACTTATATATAACACCCAGTTCTTGTCCCAACAAATGCCTTCCTCAGTACCTGTCACCCATTTAGACCATCACTTGCCCACCAAACATGCCTCCAGCAACCTCCAGTTTGTTCTGTATTGTTAAGAGTCTGTTATATGGTTTGCCTCTCTCTCTTTTTGTTCCCCTCTATTCATCTGTTTTGTTTCTTAAATTCCACATCTGAGTGAAATCATATATTTGTCTTTCTCTGCCTGACTTATTTCGCTTAGCATAATACACTCTAGTTCCATCCACGTTGTTGCAAATGGCAAGGCTTCATTCTTTTTGTTTGCCGTGTAATACTTCATTGTGTGTGTGTGTGTGTGTGTGTGTGTGTGTGTGTACACACACATATACGTCACATCTTCTTTATCCATTCATCAGTCTATGGACATTTGGGCTCTTTCAATTATTTGACAACTATTGAGAATGCTGTTATAAATGTAGGGGTGCATGTGTCTTTTCAAATCAGTATTTTTGTATCCTTTGGGTAAATACTTAGTAGTGTAATAGAAATAGGGCACTTCTATTTTTCACTTTTTGATGAACCTCCATATTGCTTTCCAGAGTGGCTGCACCAATTTGCTTTCCCACCAACGGTGTAAGAGTGTTCCTCTTCCTCCTCATCCTTGCCAACATCTGTTGTTTCCTGTGTTAATTTTAGCCATTCTGACAGGTGTGAGGTGGTATCTCATTATAGTTTTGATTTGTATTTCCCTGATGATCAGTGATGCTGAGCATCTTTTCGTGTGTCTGTTTGCCATCTGGATGTCTTCTCTAGAAAGGTGTCTATTCATGTCTTCTTCCCATTTCTTAACTGGATTATTTCCTTTTTGGGTGTTGAGTTTGATGAGTTCTTTATAGATTTTGGATCCTAACCCTTTATCAGATATGTCATTTGCAAATATCTCCTCCCATCCTGAAGGTCGCCATTTAGTTTTGTAGATTTTTTCCTTCACTGTGCAGAAGCTTTTTATTTTGACGAGGTCCCAATAGTTCACTTTTGCTTTTGTTTTCCTTGCCTCCGAAGATGTGTCTAGTAAGAAGGTGTGATAACCAATGTCAGAGAGGTTCCTGCCTGTGTTTTCCTCTAGGATTCTGATGGTTTCCTCTCTCACATTTAAATCTTCCATCCATTGTAAATTTACTTTTGTGTATGGTATAAGAAAGTGGTCCAGTTTTCATTCTTCTGCATGTCGCTGTCCAGTTTTCCCAACACTATTTGTTGAAGAGACTGCCTTTTTTTCCATTGGATACTCTTCCCTGCTTTGTTGAAGATGAGTTGACCATATAGTTGTGGGGTCCATTTCTGGGCTTTTTTTTCTTTAATGAATAAATATAACAATAGCTCTCTAATTATCAAGCCACTTTTATAAGGCCTTTTTTGTTTTGTTTTTTTTCTGTTGTAAGTAACTACACAGAAAGGGCTGCTTAGCCATTTGTTACCTTTTTTTCATAAAAGTCGAAATATAAACATGTAAAGCCCTATTCTTTTCTGTTACCACTTATTTAAATGTTTATTTATTTATTTTGAGAGAGAGAGAGAGAGAGAGGCTCTGTCAGTGCAGAGCCCAATGCAGGCTTGATTTTACAAACAGTGAAATCATGATCTGAGCCAAAATCAAGAGTTAGGCACTCAAGCCACTGAGCCACCCAGGCGACCCTCACTTTTTAATTTTTTATTTGGTTTCATGATACTATACGTTCATTTTGAGAAACAAAAATGATAACCCTTGGTCAGGTTTGAAGCCATTCACTTTCTAAGGCCCGGTTAACACATAGGGGTTTCGGACGCAGGGGAGCAAATGTGTACCGTCTTTGTGGCAGAAGTCATGACATAAATCAAAGAACTCATGGAGAAGCTTGTGGAGGTCACGCAAATGAATTAGATTCTCATGGTTGATCACAGGGACCTGTTGAAGGGTTTTGAGCAGAGGTATAATGTTCAAGTGTTTAGTTTACAAATACAATTCAGTCTGCAGGATATTGGGTAATGGCTTGAGGAAGTCACGTGGTAATAGAGGTGGAGGCAATGAAACGGGATATTGAGCTGGTTGAGAATGGTGCAGTTCTGACTTAGTTCCCACTTACAGTGTAGATGCTTGTGAATGAATCCGTTTAAATTACATTTGATAGTAGAATCAACTGTACCGACTAGAAAATGGACATGCGGAAAATAAGAAAGAGGAGGACACAAGGGAGGGCTCTGGTTTTCTGCAGAGGACAGTTAGGTGGTGCCAGTCACCTACATAGCAAAGAGAGTAGCACATTTGGGGAGAAAGATGACGACGTTTTAGACACACAAAATGCCACTGTAGAGTCTCAAGAAATGGGCAGTGATGCCGAGTGCTCTTAGTGGTCAAGTAAATGAAGAACTAAGAATTTTCTCTCTGATTTAACAAAGACTGATGTCCAATGAGAAGTTGAATACAGTGTTTTAATATTCAGAAGGGAGGTTTGAGCTGTAGATATAACAGCTATGGGAGCAGATGATTATGGTGCAGAGTAGGCTGAAAAGAGTACAGAAGAACCAGCTTCGTAGATTAGTGGTGCAGGAAGGAGACTTGCCAGTTTACAGAGGAAAGGGAAAGACTTTAGAGAGGGAAATGTAGTATGGCGGCTGTCCCAAAGGGCTCGGGCTTTATCTTGCAATTAATGGGAAACCACGGAAAGGTTGTTAGTGGGGAGTGGTGGGGTACCGTCATGCTGGTGGCAGCTCTGAAGGATGGAATGTGGGGGGTCTGGCTGGAAAGCGGGAGACTAGTTAGGAACCTCTTAGAATCACTTGCTGAGAGATAATGAGAGTGTTTAGTAAGATAGCAGCAGTAGGAAAGGATATGGGGACAGGGTGGAGATATATTTGGAATTAGTTGACTATGAGGGCAGAAGGGAGGTCAGCAGTCCAGGGTGATGCCCAGTGTTCTTCCTCAGGTGACTGGATGAAAAAATCCTAACGTTAGCAACAGGGAAAGATAATGGAGTAAGGAAGAGAAAAAGAGGGTAAGGTGGGGCCAAATAATCAGGAAGAAATTTGGAAAGAATGTAGTGTGGGGAACAACCAAGACTGTAGAGTTTCAAGAAGTGGGCAGTGGTGCTAAATGTTCTTAGTGGTCAAGTAAATTAAGAACTAAGAATTTTCCCTCTGATTTAACGCCCAGAACAATTTCTGGGTGAGCGCGGTTTTGGTGGGGTGGTGCGGACAGAAACCAGACAGCTGTAGGTGGACAAAAGGAGGAAGGGGTCATAGTCTAGACGCCTTCTTGAAGAAGCTCACAGAATAATAGAAGTGAGAGTGAGAGAGAGAGAGAGAGAGACAGACAGAAAATGAGGCCATAGAATAAATCCAGGTTGTTGTTTATTTTTAAATTTTCTTGACTGGGTGAGGGGTTATATATATATATATGTGTGTCAATCTCTCTTCTGTACCTCAAATTAAATCATTTTATATACAATGTGAACAATTTTGTATAATAAAAAGTGGGGCAAAAAATAATATTAAGTACCATGATTTCATATACAGGGAATACTTTCTAAATGATAAAAAGTAGGTTATGAACACAATAATATTAATACCAAACAATAATTATATTATTGCTTTACTTTTTAGACTACATCAGTCAAATATTATTTTGTCAAAAAAAATTTTAAGAATAAAATTCTGCTTAAAAAGAGGAAGTCCTCCCCCACTGCTTATATTTTCCATATGTTATTTATTTTTTAGCAATAGGATAATTATTTCCAGATTCCTATTTAACCTCTGAAGGCCTCTGGAATGTTTACTTTACTCGGGCCTTTGTCTTATTGTTGTGGTGCTAAGTATTTCTTTAGAGTGGCATTTTGGATACCGAGGATTAACATTCATGAAACAGAAGAGTTCTCTCATCAAGGAAACCAAATCCCTAACAACTCCATGGCTTAATAAAACAAAAATGTGTTTCCCCCTGTTTAAAAGCAGGGAAAATCAGCTAACGCTAGAATTAATAATGTTTTCACATTTGTGTTCTTAACTGTCTTGCAGATGCCCTGCTTATTCACTCATTCATTCGTCACATAATTCTCATTCTGGATCAACACATTCTCATTTTGGATCGACACATCCTGTGTTCGATATTAAAGGATGCGTCAGCACGCCATTTGTAAAAATCCCTTACCTTTGCAGCTTCCGGGATTTCTCGATCACAGATGAGGTCGCGAACTCTGGGTCCCGCACGGATGCCCCCTCTGCCCCTGTGCTCGATGCCCCACACGCGCTGCCCCTCTTGTGGGTGTCTTCCCATCCCCTCATCTCCGCCGCTGCACGCTGGACCATGGGTCCCTCTGTACATGGGTGCTGTCAAGGAACAACAGTAGTTTATCGACCCAAGCAGTGGTGAAAGGCTTTATGACTCTGTGCACATCAAGGCAACGCCCAGATGGGAGCACGGCTGGGCTTTCTCGGGGGGGAGGCAAGGAGAGGTGTCTGTGTGTTTGTGGTCGGGCCCACCTTGAAGTTTTCTTCGTCTTCTCTTCATCTGCTACAAAAACTTCAATGGAAAAGAATGGGGATTATTCTGATTTTCATGCCTCTTGCTGGGGATCATTGGTTCCATTCCTTCGTGGCAACGGGCAGAATGGTACTTTCAAATGGTACTTTCAACTGCATTTCCTGCAGTTTTTCAAGGTTTAGATGGAGGAGGAATTGCAAAAAGTAAACTAAAAATAGAGGAGGGCTGGAGAAAGAGAAGAGAAAAACACCAAGTGAGGCAAAGATTGAAACAGGAGACATGGGGCTCAGTCTTAATCTTTTGACCACACTGAGAGGGTAGCCCTGGTCTGCTCTGACTGCTCATGGGGGGGCCATGTCCCCGTGGATGTCCCCTTCACCCAGTCTCCTCCTTCCTTGTCACCCACCCTGCCCAAGGTACACATGGACATTAGGACCAAATTGCTCTGAAGGGGAAGAGAAAGGAAGGCAGGAAAAAAGAAAGGGAGAGAAAGGGGTAAGAAGGAGGAAAAGCAGAAGCCCAACTACTTTTTTATAATTTTTAAAAATTTAATGTTTATTTATTTTGAGAGAGAGACAGACAGAGACAGAGCATGAGCAGGGGATGGGCAGAGAGAGAGAGAGAGAGAGAGAGAGAGAGAGAGGGAGACACAGAATCAAAAGCAGGCTCCAAGCTGTCAGCACAGAGCTGGACGCGGGGCTTGAACTCACAAACTGCAAGATCATGACCTGAGCCGAAGTCAGATGCTTAACCGACTGAGCCACCCAGGCGCCCCATACTTTTTAAAAAGTCTCCTAAAACTTCAATGGTAGGGTGCCTAGGTGGCTTAGTCGGTTAAGTGCCAGACTCTTGATTTCTGCTCAGGTGTTGATCTCAGACTCATGAGCTCGGCTCTGTGTTGGGCTCCATGCTGGGTGTTGGAGCCTACTTGGAAAAAAAAAATCCTCAATGGTGCCCTTGAAATTTCACAAAATAGATTTATTGGTTGAGATCAAAGACTATGCAGTCAGAAAGATCCAGAAATCTAGTTCACTTTTTGCCACTTACAACATTTATGCCCTTGAGGAAGACAGCTTATCTTTCTAGCCTCATCCTCAGTTAAATATTTTTGTAATTGTAATAGTTCAGATTTTTTGGATGAAATTGACAGGAAGACAGATCTAACTGGTTTACTTAGGAAAGATGCATTTATTGGCTTCTAGAACTGGGACGCAGGAAAGAAAAGTTAGTGTCAGAAATGATGGGGTCCAAGGATTGGATCCTCCTCAGGTTTTTTGGTTGCTGTGTGTGTGTGTGTGTGTGTGTGTGTGTGTGTGTGTGTGTCTGTATGTGTATTGACTTCCTTCTCTCCAACTGTGGCTAGTCTTTCCCCATGTGGAAGGGAATAGGGAGGGCACTGACCTCCTTAGGCTTGCAAGCCATCAGCTCCAACACGAGAGGCTCTTTTGCCTATTAGGTACAGTCAGGAAAACGGTGCAGAGGTGAATGCCCTCCCCTGGGCCACTTACTCCTTCCCAAGTTAATTCCCGTGGCCAAGAGTATGCACGCTTATTATGTTTACATTGTACATCCTCTCCTGTGGCCAGAGTGAGATTGCCACTGACGGAGGCTTGCCAGGCAAACTGAGACGATGGTAACTACCTGCCTCAGTTTGTTCCTGTGAGGATTAAGGGCTATTATAAAGGCGCAGCCAGGGAATTTTTAAAAACAGGACTCATCAGAGAGCAATTATGAAGCACCTCTTTTCCTTTTCCCACTGCCCTTGAAATTCTTCTTGGTCTAGTGTTTCTATTTTCTCTGTACATGGATTAAATTTAGGTAGGCTGGACAATTTCTCCAGTTCATTTCAATCATTAGAGAAATCCCACTTTAGTAATTAAAACGCACATTCTAGCGTCATGTTGTATGCAAGTCCAAACGTAAGGCAAACCTAAAGCTTCTCTTCACCAATCCCTCAAGATATACAGATGGTTTGTTTTCTCTTTCTCAGATCTCTTCTGCCCTCCTGGCTGTCTTAGTCCGTTCAAAGCTGTTGTAACAAAACTATCGTAGTCTGCATGGTGGCTTCAACCACAGACCTTTGTTGCTCGTGGTTCTGAGCACGGTAAATCCGAGACGAAGGTACTGGCAGATTCGGTGTCTGCTTTCTGGTTCACAGACGTTGTTTTCTTGCTGTGTCCTCATGTGTCAGAAGGGACCAGAGAGCCTCCTGCGGTCTCTTTTCAGAGAGGGTGACTCTCATGATCTGATCACTTCCAAGGGCCCCAATCAGCTAGGAGCATCATCACACGGGGGTTAGGATTTCAACATGTGGATTTGCGGGCTCACAGATGTTCAGGTTGCCTGGTTTCTAATCTCTGAATTGTGCCCAAGGGGAGAGAGGAGTGCGTCTGCAAAGGCAAAGGACTGAGGCTGTGTGGCTGGCGCTGTTGTCATGTGGCAGGTCACGTCCCCTGTGCAGGGGACTCTCACCGGCTTGCAAGGTGTCAAAACCCACCTTCTCCTAAGATGTTTCGCACATTCCTTAGACATCGTCTGCAGGAAACTTCCAAGTGCAATATTGTTGATTCGGGGAGTGCCTTCCGTGGCTGGTCACGTTCACGTTTCGTTCGAGGAGTTGCCCTTCTGATGAAACGCCCAACCCCTGCCGCCAGCCGTCTGCAGTGAGGTTCCTTAGGGATGGGACGGTGGAACTGCATTTCCCTCATGGCAGCCTGTGTTTCCCTGTGTTCCGCAGCCTTGGGAAATCGAGCCAGTGTCCATGCCCCGACCTCCAGGGGCACGGGTGCTAAGCGACATATTAGACCTTGTCAAAATGGGGAAAAGCTCCCGTGGGTCCTGAGGGGGCACAGAGGGCTTGAGCAGACAGAAGCGGCCCGAGCTCCCCTAGGTTGGCCCCTGTGGGAAAGAGGGGGGTGAGTGATCCCGATGGGGTCAAAGCGGCTGTCACCCTCTCTTCCTGTGCACTGAGAACATCTTGCTCCAGAGTGGGGGAGTCCTTGCTCTGTTGTATTGTTCCAACCCTTAGGGCTTCTGGCTAAACGACCTTACATGTGAAGTGCCCAGAGGCCAGCGCCTCCTTAAATCCTGTGCCCATGGCCTCTGGGGCCTCATCCGCTTTCTCCCCTTCTCAGTGAACTACCTGGTGTTTCGTGAACGCTTCATAAATGATCATCCTCCGAATGCTGTCACTGTTACTGTTGTAACATTTTTTAACCTGGCACACAGGGCCACTTGTGGGGGGTTGATCTGCTTTCAGGCTCAGTGATGGTTTTCCACCCATCCTGTCCCAGGCGCGAGGGCCGAACCAGGGCAGTCCTTACACGGGCACGATGATCAGGAGCCATTTGTGGTCAGACAGTTGAATCTGAGTCCAAGCACACAAATTGTCACTTGGGACCTTAGATGACGTACTCAACCCCTGGGGGTCTCAGTTTCCTTATACCTAAAATGAGGAGAGTAGAGAACTCTCTCACTGGCTATTACGAGGTTGAAGGAGATACAGGATGTGAAATGCTTGGTATGTAGTACGTGGTCCATAAATGATGGCCTTACGTTTTATGACCGAATCCTTGTGTTCTTTTTTGTACCTTCCTGCCCTGTGGACCCTGCTGCCTCTGATCAAAGTGGTTTACTCGTCTTCTCCATGCACGAGCACTTGAACAGTCTTGCAAGCCCGCCTCCCATATGGTCTCACTGGCCTTTTCTGGACGTCAGTGGGGCTTTTTACGTCCCTCTGTTGTGGCGTTTATTTCGCATAGTGCAAGTTGTTCTCACATTTGGAAGCTTCCTTGGCAGAGGAACGGACTTCTTTATTTTTTGTACTGTCAGACAATAACACACGGGCATTTAATAAGGTTTGTGGATGAAAGAAAGGCAGACTATATGATATCGATATATATATGTGTATATATATATATATATATATATATACTTTATGTGTATATATATATATATATATATATACCTTATGTGTATATATATATATATATACTTTATATATATATAAAGTATTTCTAAATCTCCAAATCTTAAATTATACCTTATATATAAGCGATGAAATGTGCCTTCTTTCCACCTCTGCTCACTGGTAACTCTCACAGCACCATTTTCATGTGTCTTCAGAAACTTTATAGTCGGTCTTTTGTTAATATATTTTTACATATCTTTCTGCTTTTAAATTCTTATACTGTATTTCGAGGATAGCTTCTCTATTTTATTCATATTTAGCCATTCTTTAATGGACTATGGTATGTCCATAAAAGTCCATAGTATAGATATTCATAAATATCTTTCTAATATAGATGTGTATAAAATATAGCTTTGCATGCTATTTATTTCCAAGTCTTTTGCAAATTAGTAATGATTCATAATAGCTGCCTTTCACATAATTGTTCCTTTAACATACATATAATGGACATCAGCTTACAAGTTTTCTTTTTTTACAAAACCAGACATATTGGGTATGGAAAATTACTCACATACTGGTCTCCCTTGAAAAATGTGCACAATAAGGAGTGAAAAGGTTAACTGAGTTGCTCAAAATAAATTAGCCGGGTCATCAGTAGATAGCAAGGAACCCAACTGACTATTTTTTCTCTTAATCAATTTAAGTATAAGGATGAGATTTAAGAATACACCACTTACATTTTTTTGTGTGATGCTTTACGAAATTTACCTCTTTCATCATTTTTATGTCATTCACCTTCACTGATCATTTGTAGCTTATTTTTATGACATGGTTATTTATGAATCAAGATTCAATTTTGCATCTGTGTAAGTAAATCTGTGTCTTAGGTTGTCATCTGTACAAACAAGAGAGTGTTTTCAAATACTCTGGCAGTGTATCCTCTAGAAGTTTAGTTCTTTGGAGGGTTAATATGTGTTTGAAGATGGCAAGTGGCATGGTCCATCCAATAAGTCTGGGAAGCACTGGGCTAACTCAACGACACATGCCAACATAGAAAATCTAGAGGGGTAAGAATTAAATGGAAAAAAATAGAATAGTCCAACATATCAAAACAGAATTGATGCCACCCCTCTTTAGGTAATACTGCATAATTAAACACAAGTAATTAATACAATAAATACTGACAAAATGTCTGTTTGCCAGGCATCCTGCTAAGGCATTGTGGGTTTAAGGATGAGCAATGGAGAACCAGTCTCTGCTGAAAGGGATGGACATTAACCCAAAGAGAAATTAATTCAATATTGGCTTTAAGACTATATAACTACTACTCAGTTACTCTGCAGAGTGTTGACCACAATACCTGATGTAGACCACATCCCTGAGGAAGGAATATTGGAGTGAGCTATAAAGGTAGGAAGGGGGTGCAGGAAGTAACCAGTTTCGAAGAACAGACAAGGAGATGTGAGGGAAGAACATCTGACAAGGAGACACCATATGCAAGGCCACAAAGGGACTGCACCCAGGCCTGTGGAAAGTTGTGCAAAAAGGCTCATAGGCCACAGTGCATGGTGAGGAGAGTGAGGTAAAATATCTCTGGGGTGAACTTTCTGAGTATATAAATATAGAAGATTTTGAGCATATTAAAATATAAAGTTTCTGCCTGTTAAAATCATTTATGCCAAAGTACAAATAGCAAACTGAAGAAAACATTTACCACAATGGTCTTATTTATAAATAGTGTGTGTAAATTACCTAAGATATGTACCCAGCTCTCCATATAAATGGACCCAGGAAATGAACACACAGCCGGCCAAAGAGGAAAAACATGAATATAATGAACCTGGAAGATATATAATCTCACTTTTGTTCAACGGAGGGACACATCAAATTCACAGAAACTTGGTACCGCAAGTATTAATTGGTGTAGTAACAGTGAGCTGGAACGTTTCCTAGTGAGATGGAATCTGTTGTTAGGAAGCATCCCAGCTGCACGCATCATAGTCCATAGATAACGTGGACATTATTTGACCCTGGGATTCTAACCCATTTATCAATCCATCCATCTGTCACCCATTCATCAAACTCTACCTGGGCAGCTACTCTGAGTCCAGACACTAAGGAGAAAATCTCTCTTACAGGAAGGAATGGAATGATTGGTAGGATTAGACTATGGAAGGGGCCTTTCAACAAATACATTACTTTTCACAAGTTTACACCCAAGTGATCACATGCAGTTTACCTAGAGAGGCTATAAATAAGGTGGACACACACACACTCAAGGGAAATTGGGGAGTTCTTATGGCAACTTTATCATTCTACTGACTTAGGTCAAAATAACTACTGGTAAAAATACTAGGAAAACGGTCTTCAGTTTCATCTGGTCATGGGCTCTTTTGAAAACAGAATTAAATGGTTTATTTTTTCTTTTCTCTAAAAAATATTTTGTATGTGAAGGCAAAGTCTAGCCCAGTTACTGAAAGAAGGAAGTTTCCCATTGTCTGTAGTCAATTTACGTGCTTAAATAGATGCAATGACATGGGGACCAGGCGATTCGTTTCACAGTCCTTCTCACTAGACAATAATACATTTTCATCATCTGGGTTTACGGGGTGAAACGAGAGAAAGCATCAGTCTTGTTCTAAGTACTTCAGTGTAGAACGGTACAAACTTTAAAAGGGGCTGGGGCGCCTGGGTGGCGCAGTCGGTTAAGCATCCGACTTCAGCCAGGTCACGATCTTGCGGTCCGTGAGTTCGAGCCCCGCGTCAGGCTCTGGGCTGTATGGCTCAGAGCTGATGGCTCAGAGCCTGGAGCCTGTTTCCGATTCTGTGTCTCCCTCTCTCTCTGCCCCTCCCCCGCTCATGCTCTGTCTCTCTCTGTCCCAAAAATAAATAAACGTTGAAAAAAAAATTAAAAAAAAAATTAAAAAAAAAGGGGATACGTGTTCTCTGTGGAGAGCTCTAACTGAGGGACCATTTGATTTCTCTCAGTGCACCTACATCGTTGGAACTTCACTTGACAATCTGGAATTAGGGGAAGTCTATAGAATGATCTCTATACAGGAAGAATATGAACGTGGATTATCGTTTGTAATGTTTCTCATGTCTCAGCATCCATTTCTATTTAAGCTGCTGCCCAGGCCAGGCGCTTACCATCTCACACTCAGATTATTCTAAAACCTTAGCTGCTCTTTCTCCATTAAATCTCCCTCACGTGATGCCACCAGATTAATTTTGCTGAAACATAATCACTTTTATTATGTCGCTCTCCTGCCTAAATGCCCTCTATCATCTGCAGGATAAAAATTTAAAAATTATTTTGAAAGACATTCCTAATTTCCTCCCTTCCCACCTGAACCTAGCTCCCTTGACTTGTCTCCCACTGTTCACCTGCAGAAATCTTGAATCTATATGCTTATTTCATGTCCCACATGAATTTTGACTTTATGCCTTTGGTGTAGTTCTATTTTTTAGGTGTATTTCCTATTGCTGTTGTAATAAATCACGACAAAATTCGTGGCTTAACATAATACAAATTAATTATTTTAACAGTTCTGGAAATTAGAAGTTGATATAAGAGGGGAACCTGGGTGGCTCAGTTAGTTAAGCGTCCGACCTCAGCTCAGGTCATGATCTTGCAGTGCATGAGTTCAGGGCCCCCCCATAGGGCTCTGTGCTGACAGTTCAGAGCCTGGAGCCTGCTTCAGATTCTGTGTCTCCTTCTCTCTCTGCCCCTCTCTCACTCGCTCTCGCTCTCTCTCTCTCTCTCTCAAATAAATAAACATCAAAAAAACTTTTTTAAAAGTTGACATAAGAGTCTCACTGGTCTAAAGTCAAGGTCTCAGCAAGACTGCTCTCCTGCTGGATGCTCTAGAGGAAAATTTCTTTCTCACCTTTTCCAGTTTCAGAACCCTGCCTGCCTCTGAAGTCTCCTGGCTCCTTCCATCTTCAAAGCCAGGGATGCCTGATGGAGTCTTTCTCACACTTCATTATTCCAACTGTGACTTTTCTGCCTCCCTCTTCCTCATTTAAGGTTACAAACCACCCCCACCCCGTATAATGCCAGATAATCTCCCTCTTTGAAGGTCAGATGATTAGCAACCTCCATTTCTTCTAGTACATGAATTCCCCTTTTGCCATGGAAGGTAAGATACTCACAAATTCCTACATATGGGCTGTTTTCCTTTGTAATCTGTAGTTATTCAGTTGTTCTTCAGTGCCTGGTCCGTCCCTTCTTTGAAGCCTCCCCAGGTGACAGTCAACCACGGCAATTTCCCCCTTCTCTGAAGGGAGAGACCAGAGGAGACTCCGTGTCTCTTCTTACCTGGATCATCACACATGACACGGGTGAGCCCTTCCGTAACATCCTCTATAGTAAAACGGTGGATTCTTGTGTGCATTTGTGCAGACCTAGTGAATATACTTTTCTGTTGCTTTCTCTTGTTCATCTTCAGACCTCAGTGTTCTCATTTCCATAGGAAAGCCATATGGAGAGTTTGGCATGTTGTGTTTCAGTCGGTTCTACAGATAGAAAATTACAGAAGTCGTGGATAACAGTCTGAGTCTGACCCTGCTAGAATGACCCTTCCATACTATCACAGCTGCTGGATATTCATGTGTCAAGTCCTAACCGTGTTTATCTGAAGGACATAGTAGAGACATGAGTAAAGATTTTTACACAAAGAGGCTTTTTGTAGTATCAGCTCAGAAACTATGTAAATAAGAGATAGTTAAATTCTGATAGATAAATGTGATAAAACATTATGTAACTATTAAAAAGTATGTTCTTAAAGATTATGTAATAATACAGGCAATGGTTATATATGTGTATGATTAAATATAAATATAAATATAAATATAAATATAAATATAAATATAAATATAAATATAAATATAAATATATGTAGTTCAGGGAAAAAGAGTAATATAAAATTCTGTGTGTATGTCTATATATACATTTCTTAGGATTTATTTATTTTTTATTTATTTTTATTTTTTTTTTTTTAAATTTTTTTTTTCAACGTTTATTTATTTTTGGGACAGAGAGAGACAGAGCATGAACGGGGGAGGGGCAGAGAGAGAGGGAGACACAGAATCGGAAACAGGCTCCAGGCTCTGAGCCATCAGCCCAGAGCCCGACGCGGGGCTCGAACTCACGGACCGCGAGATCGTGACCTGGCTGAAGTCGGACGCTTAACCGACTGCGCCACCCAGGCGCCCCAAGGATTTATTTATATGTGTTTATATTTCATTTATATATATTTGAAATCTTAAAGTTTATGTCAATATTAAAAAAGAACTGGAAAGAAAAATACCAAAATACTAAAAGGGGTCATGCCCAAGGATGGGGTTATAAATGGCTTTTAAATATTTTTATTTATACCTTTTCTTATTTTTCAATTTCCTTCCAAATTAAACATAATTTTTAGCTTCTGATAAATTATTTTAATTTATAATTTTATATGTAATCAGATATATCGTTCCCTCCAGAGTAAATACATTCAGCTAACACTTGCTGGACATTTACTAGGCTCCAGACACCGTGCTGGGCACCACATGTGAGACGCAGTGGGTGCCCTCAAGGAGCTCATCCTCAATGAGACAGACAAGGGAAATAGTCAGGTGGGGGCAGCCGTAACGAAATACCCCAGGCTGGGTGGCTTGAACAACAGAAATTATTTTCTCACGGTTCTGGAGGCTGGACATCCAAGGTCGGGGTTAACAGGGTTGCTTTCCTCCAAGGCCTCTCTCCTTGGCTTGTAGATGGCTGCCTTCGTGCTTCCCCGCATGGCGGCCCCTCTGAGCACACACGTGTCTGTGTGTGTGTCTCTTGTGTGTCCAGATTTTCTCTTGTTATAGGACACCAGTCGCTTTGGCTCAGGGCCACCCTAACAGCCTCATTTTAACTTAATCACCTCTTTAAAGGTACTGGAGTTGGGTTTCAACCCATGAATTTGGCGAGGAGGGAAGACACAGTTTAACCCATACTAACAAGTAAATAAGAAATCTTAATATTCTCTAATGATGACAGGACTGATGGTATGTACAGGCACAGTGCTCTTTCAGAGGAGGGAACAATCATTCTTTTTGGAGGTGGTCCAGGTTGGGTTCGTAGAGAAGGTTACATTTGGCAAGAATTTTGAGAAATGAGGCTTTGACAGTTTCTAGTTGATACGAACATGTATGGGGAGCCCGGGTGGCTCAGTTGGTTAAACATCCAACTCTAGGTTTTGGCTCAGGTCATGATCTCGTGGTTCTGGGGATTTGAGCTCTGTTTCAGGCTCTGTGTTGACAGTGCTGAGCCTGCTTGGAATTCTCTCTCTCTCTCTCTCTCTCTCTCTCTCTCTGTCTCTCTCTCTCTCTCTTTCTCTCTCTGCCCGCCCCTGCTCATGCTCTCTCTCTCTCCCTTCCTAAATAAATAAATAAACATTTAAGAAAAAAAAAGAAATGTGTACTATAACTGATTTATACAGCATAAAATATAGGAAAGGTACAATTTTTACATGAGATCGGAAAGCATGATTTTATTGTATGACACAGAACTTCTGGATTTCATTTATTTTGATCAGGAACCTGATGTGTTCAGGAGAAATGAATCAAAGAAACCATCTCTTTTGATGGTGATGACAGTGTCTTTCACTTTTTTTTTTTCTGGATAAAAAATAATATCTGAGTGATTTAGCTGAAATGGGAAAATAAGAATGTCTCAGGAGAAGTAGCTCCTTTTACAACTTACACGGCCAGGTGTGGGCATCAGACCCCTGAGTAGTGATATGGTGGAGGCTAGGAACCCGTGTTTCTGGAAAGCTTGCAAGAACATTCTGAAGGGTGTCCAGGTTGACAAGGACAGTCAGAGTGAGCCAGCGTGCCATGGGGCTCCCAGCAGACAGCCGCGTGACTGAGGACCCAACTTCCCCATGACGGTTTCGCCCTGGAGGATATTACGTGCATTGGATAAAACCCTAAATATTTAAAGTTTAGTATCTTGAATTTTTTATATCGCTGCTTGATTTACAGGTACTTTCTCGATTAGACTCTAAGCCTCTTGAAGGTGAGAACCGAGTCTTTATGGTTTGTGTCCTACATCCTCCGGAGCCCTTTCCCCTGTGCGGCTCTGTATCCTCTCACCACCCTCCAGTGGAAATCTGCACCTTGCACGAGAGCACTGTCTCTGACAAAGGCAGCGTTCTCTACAAAGACGTCCATACCAGCATCTGTAATTATCTTCATATTCCCTCAGATGTTTTTAGAGTTACACTGCTGATTGATAACCTTTCTTTCTGCCCTGAGTCAATGCTCACACATGTACCAGGCCGGGTTTTCATGTGTCTCTGCATCTCACGTTTGCATTTATACTATCCCTTTTGCCGGTTACAGCTAGTTGCCTCTGTCCCTTATGACCTTTAGGAGATGCTTGCTGTTCCTGACAGATGCTGCTGTAACACCGTATATATTTATTGTAGGAAAAACACACACACACACTGATTAAAATTGGGGGCCTCACATGTAGAAGAGTTCATGGACCCCTAGAGTGCTTCTGACAAAATAGTTGAGGAGCAAAGCTAGACGGTCTGATGGGCCAGCACGTGAAAGTTCCTGTCTCCTTAATACCTTTCACCTCAACAAAGACACTTCTGTTTTTGAAGTTTTCAGAGATGGCAAAGAGATACAGCACTAAATACAATATTGATTTATCCATCGTATTTTTATATTAAATCTCCCAAAGCAAGAATTCACTAGTGTGTTTTATCCTAATTTATTTTGAAATCCCAGCTGAGTGTATTTCTGTATGGAGAGACTCACGGATGGATCCAACAAATGACCTTCCTTTTTTGCCAAGTTTCTAAAAAAGGGAGATCGTGGGAGGTTATATGTTGCTCTGATGAGTAGCTTTACGAATACTTGGAAAGATCCCCAGGAGATATTAATTGGAATAATTTCAAAATGTCAGATGGATTGTATTCGTGTTCTCAGCCATTCTACTTCCACTTCTCCGTGTAATGAAGCTCAATCAATCTCTCTGCTCTCTCCTCTCGTTCTTTTTCTCTCTCTCAACTAGAGGATATTTAAACCTTCTCCTCTCTCCTCAAACCTTCTGGCGTCTCTTTCTTGTGCTTTTTCTCAGTCGGTGATCCTATTTCCCCTGGAACACCCACCACTGCTGCTAATGCACCTGCATCTACACCATGTATTGTGTCTCCCTTCCTGTGACTATGGATGAATGTTTGTGTTTTGATGTAACTTCTCCCTGCGCGTAAGACCTCAGCTCTCCCTCCTCCTCGAGCGTATCGTGCCAGTATGATCTGCTGTTTCTCTGCACCATCAATGTTTCTCCCTCTACTGGATTATAACCACCAGCTTACAGATTTTCAGTACCTTCTCCCATCTTAGCCAAGCAAACCCTCTCCTTGCTCTAACATTTACTCCAGCTGTCACCACCCTCCCGCCATGTGTCTCTTCTCTGACAGCAGAACTCAAGAATGGGTTGCCTGCATGCGCTGTCTCTCTCCACCCTGGCTTCCCATCCGCACGTTGAAATGCTCGAGTCAAGTTTCAGTCTCCACCTCACCACTGAAGCAGCTCTAACCAATGTCACCACCTGACTTCGCGCCGCTCGGGTGAGGAGCTCGTTGCCGTCACTCTCCTTAGTTGATCTACGAGCAGCTGAGAATCACCTTCCTAATGATTCGCCCCTTCACTTGGTTTCCAGAATGCCAGTATCTGCTGGTTTTCATCCTACTTCAAGGCTGCTCCTTCTCAGCCTCTTTGCTGTTGTCTTATTTTATCTGGCCTCTAAAGTTGGATTTCCCCAGGCCCAGTTCTTGGACGACTTCTCCTCTCTGGATTCACTCATTCTTTGGTGAGCTCATGAGTTTCACAGTTGTAAACACCAGTATGATGGTGGCTCCCAAATGTACATCCAGCCCACACCTACTTCTGGTATTCCAGTCTTATTTTCAGCCATGCAAATGCACATCGGCTAAGGCCATTTCTCTGCTCAAACTTTTACCCATTTTTACTCATTGCCCAGAACAAAAGCCGAAGACCGCTCCGGGGTCTGCAAAGGCCCTACCTGGATGATTTTCCCACTGCCTCCTTGCCTTGTCCCCTTCTTCTCCTGGTCACTCCCCCAACCCCACCCTTTCCGCTCTTCCTCCTATTCTTTAACCTTGGCCAGGCGTTCCAGCCTCGCTGCCTTTGAACTGACTGTCCCTCCAGATGTCTCTAACTCACCCTCCAGCTCTCTGAAGTCTTCGGCTGAATCTCACCTGCTGAGTAAGGCCCCTCAGACCACCCTGTTCATCACACCCGCCCCCCCCCCCCCAAAGACACACACACGTTATCAAACATTTCGCTTCTTGTATTGTTTTCTTCACGGCATGCCATTTACTACTACCTAACATGCCGTATATTTTAATTACGTATTTATTGGATGTCTCCGTCCACTAGAACATACAGTCCCTGAGGTCAGGGATGTTTGCCTGTTTTGCCATTTATTGCTGTCTCCCCAGCACACAGCACTTGGCAAATATTCTATGTTCAATACATCAGCATTTCTCAAAGTGTAGCACCCAGACCAGCAGCGGTGGAATGACCTGGCAACTTTTTAGAAACATGTTAGAAATGCCAATTCTTAGACCCTACCGTATTCCCCCTGAATCTGAAACTCTGAAGGCAGGCTCCAGTAAGCTGTGCTGTGACTAGCCCTCCCTCCAGGTTAACTCTTATTTCTGCTAATTTTGAGAATCATTGTGATGAATATTTATTGAGTGAGAGGATAAATGAGAAAATGTTTATTCCTGTTACCCTTTGACAGGCAATCACAACTTCGGGTTAAAATGTCATGCAAATAACTGAGTAAACTCACTTCATAGAATATGTTTTTTTCTATTAGGAGTTATAATAAATATAAGAAAAAGTTCTAGTTTATAATGTAGAAAAAAAACCACATACACATTATGTTCAGCCATGAATCAAATATATTGAACAGTGGGATACTTAGATAGTCATAACTGAATCTATAAAATTAACTTATAGTTTTAATTCAGTTTTAGTGAAAACTTGTCTTAAAAATTAGTTCCAAGGACTTTGTCCTATGATTTAAAATTATAACAAAGCTCTTATGAATCAACTTATTTCCCTTGGTCTTTCCTTGTTCTTAGACTTTTGATTCTAATTTTCTTAGGTCAGAAACTACCCCATATCTGTATGTTGCCTGTATCCAAATAATCACAGCACATGTGAGCACCTGTTCCACACTTGATGTTTGGGATATACATTCTGCTGTTAATGAGATGGGGACAGAGAATGTATTTAAGTTCGCAAAACCTCACATTTTCTCTGATCGTGAAGCAAGCCGAAACTTCCTCCCTTACTGTCCTGTGCGTGAAGTTGTGATAACCCTTTCTAGGGGAAGCAAGTGTCTCTGTTAGTCCAGGAAAATCTGCGTTTATACTCCATATCCTGATGCAGTTATTATCAGCATCCTTCATCTCCAAAAGGGTTCTGGCTTGATGATAAATTATATGGCCACCCTACTTTGTTATATATATAATAAATATATTATCACCTTTAGTCTACATTTTTACACAATGTATAAAGAATATTGGTAACCAGGGTTCTAAAAATCTCTGACATTCACTAGGAACATTAACCTTGGAATGTCACTCAAAATGTCTAGATTAGTCCTTTTAATACTACAGTGAGGAAGGAGTTCTTTCATATAACACGTGTACAAATGAGTATTATATGACATTATTTATTTTACCAAGAATTTCCACTTTATTAACATGGCATTTTATTTGCCTTAGATTTCATTAAAGTGTCTTCCAATTCTGATCCTGAGTGCCGGTGTCAATTTCCAAACATGTCCTGTTTTCTTAGTATGTGTTCTGAGGATGACACTGTGGTGTTACTACTACAGACAGAAAAGTGAAGGGCGCAGTTACCAAGTTTGCTTTGCCTGATTTCTTTCCTTTAGTGAGTCAGCTGACCTTTCCATTTATCGGACATGGTGAAGCTACCACCGCAGACGCCTCGTCTGTAAAGAGGGCCAGGAGATGTGTGCAGAATTACCACTGTGTGTGATTGGAGTTTTGGGTTAAGTTCTGTGGACTGGTGTTCCACGGGAGCTTTTAGTTGCATCACATGTTCAGGCAAAATGAAAATGTAAATAAGAGGTGCCTAGGTGGCTCAATTGGTTAAGCATCCGACTTCGGCTCAGGTCAGGATCTCGTGGTTTGTGAGTTCAAGCCCTGTGTTGGGCTCTGTGCTGACAGCTCAGAGCCTGGAGCCTGCTTCAGATTCTGTGTCTCCCTCTCTCTCTCTGTCCCTCTCCCAGCTCGTGCTCTATCTCTCTCTCTCGTTCAAAAATAAATACACATTAAAAAAAATTTTTTTAAAGATAAATCCACTAATGGGCTTAAATGCTTTCCTTTTAAGAATTCAAATCTCTTATGTAAATTGTACATTGCTGTGAACCATATTTTGCCAGTGTGTGTGCCTACTCCTTTGGAATGATTTTTCAGGTTATCTGGATTTTTAAATGTTCAGTTGGTCTTGCATTCTAATTGATTGAGAATTTACAGTTTATTGATGGATTGATGCTTCACTATCATAGATTTTTAAAAATTTTTTTAACGTTTATTTATTTTTGAGACAGAGACAGAGTGAGAGTGGGGGAGGGGCAGAGAGAGAGGGAGACACAGACTCCAAAGCAGGCTTCAGGCTCTGAGCCATCAGCACAGAGCCTGATGCAGGGCTTGAACCCATGAACCGTGAGATCATGACCTGAGCTGAGCGGCACACTTAACCGACTGAGCCACCCAAGTGCCCCAACCATAGATTGTTTTAATGGAAAAATATATGTCAGCAGACAAGAATGAAGGTCCTGTCCCTAAAATGATGTATCGTGGATGTTCCAATGGTTACTGCAATTTTGCAATCAATTGTATAGTTAGTTCGTCCAGACAGCGAGAGTCTTTGTAACATAGATACATGTCGGTTTGCTTGATTCATCCTCCTGTCATCAGCCTGTTTCTGGCTGGCTGTTCATCACAGTGGTGCCAGCACCTGCTCCAGCTGCCATACCCAGAACAAGCGTGTACAGTTCCACGTGTGTAACAGTAATGGCTGGCACACACACAGCAACCCTGGCATGGCACCCTGAGTGGGCGGTTTGTATACACAATCGTGACCACAGCCCGCTTGGCCTCTTTCAGGTTAGGTAACAAGTGTGGGTTTGGTTCTAGTCTGGGTTGACCTTAAAATAGCCAATCCAAACACTTTACTTTTTCTGCAATAAATGTTGTACATTTTTTAGAATACATTATTTATATGGAAAAAACTCGAGGTACCGTCTAGTGCCACTGTCCCCAATGAGTTTCTTTATAATGGAGACACGCTTATTTCTACCATCTGTTTTGTTCTGGGCTGGAAGATTTGTCAGGTCCAACACGACGGCACGGCTTCATGGCATCATTTTACACTATCACTTGGTGGAGAACATATGGAGACCAAAGTGTGTATGACAGAATAGTATCCACAGTCCATAGGGTTATAAAATATGAGTCTTTGAAAAAATTAAGTCTTGAGAGTCTGTTTTCAGACTAAACAGACACTTCAGGAGCAGAAGTTTCTTCTATTTACGGGACTAATTATGGGTATTTTAGTGAAAAAGTCTCAGAGTGGCAAATCTCAATGTCAGGGATTTTCCCATCTGATTTAGCAAGTTAGATGCTTTTGAATGTTGCATTTACTCTAACAGGAAACTGAAAAGTGTTCTGTCACTGCATTGGAGCCAATTGCAATGATCTCTAATCTATTAAAAATAGGCTTAATCAGTAATTTACAAAACTGTGTATCTTTATTACCAGCTATACTGTTTGGCTATTTATTTAGTTCAGTATTTCAAACACAAAAAGCAAAATAAGCAAATAAATCTTTGTCACATCCTTCCCTTTTCGAGGTTCCCTTTTGGACTGTCTTTTTTTTTTTAATTTTTTTTTCAACGTTTATTTATTTTTGGGACAGAGAGAGACAGAGCATGAACGGGGGAGGGGCAGAGAGAGAGGGAGACACAGAATCGGAAACAGGCTCCAGGCTCCGAGCCATCAGCCCAGAGCCTGACGCGGGGCTCGAACTCCCGGACCGCGAGATCGTGACCTGGCTGAAGTCAGACGCTTAACCGACTGCGCCATCCAGGCGCCCCCCTTTTGGACTGTCTTTATGGCGCTTATTTGCTAGGTTGTGCTGTACAGTTTTTTTTAGTTTTTCCTAGGAAGGGACTGTGTCACAGACACATAGAAAAGAATTTTTCACAGCTAATGCTAGCTGACATTTTTGAGAATGGGTACATTGTGAAATAGAAGCTTGAGTCCTAATCATTAAGTCTCAGTGGATTTAATTATTCAAAATTGCTTTACTGTGGAATAGATTCAGTCTGTCTGTTTAACTGCTTTACTGTGGAATAGATTCCTGACTGCTTTACTGTGGAATAGATTCAGTCCTCAGAAAATAAAGCAGGTTTGAGAACTTCAGGTGAGTTTTCACAACTGCCCCATATCTCATGGCTGGTCCCTCAGCAGACCACTCTACTTCATGTATTAGGGAACTTATCAATGTGTTTAAGAGAAACACACATTTGGGGCACCTGGGTGGCTCAGTCAGTTAAGTGTCCAACTTCGGCTCAGGTCATGATCTCCCAGTTTGTGGGTTCGAGCCCTGCGTCGGGCTCTGTGCTCACAGCTCAGAGCCTGGAGCCTCCTTTGGATTCTGGGTCTCCCTCTCTCTGCCCCTTCCCTGCTCACACTTTGTCTCTCTCTCAAAAGTAAATAAACATTAATTTTTTTTTAAAGAGAGAAGCACACATTTCACTGTCCTTTCTCAAAATATGTAGGCAATTTTTTCCTTGGGCTTATAAGCCCCAGCAGATACAGCTTTTTGAAACACTAAACATACCACTTTTCTAGTATATTGTTTCTTAGAGTGAACCTCAGACATGCCCACTTTTGCGTTCTGAGTAAAACAATAGGAACAGAATGTTTTTCTCCCCAAACTACTCCCCCTCTCCAAATAAACCAAAGCATTAGATAAAATTGGTAGCACCGAAACTGAGGATATCTAAAAACAGCAACCTGTAACCTTGGGAAGTTTTGAGAGCTATAAATACAATGGCCAAGAGCATTTTAACCACAGAATTTTTGCCTTAAACTTAGGGACTTGCAAGGTCGTCGAGTTGCTCTCCTGCAGCCCATATTAAAATGCTTATGTTTGGGAACAACGCAGTTCACATTCCCTGACTTTGTTTGTTTGTTTGTTTTTTCAAATGCATCCATATTTGTAACCAACTTGTAATGTCTGCTTCGGTTCCCAAGCACACAAGCAAATACACTTTCTGAGCTGTGATAGGAATCGATAACTGTTTGTTTGCAAATTGTCTGACAATGAGTCAGAAGCCTGTGATTGTTTTTAATATACAAACCTTCTTAGATTGATTTAGCAATCTGGAAGAATTTCCTGTCTGTCTCTCCATCTTTATAATCTAAGGGGGAAAACAAAATGCCTTTAATGCTTTCAGCCTTTCTGTCTGATACAGAAGTAATATCGTGTATTCCACAGAGAAAATAATGCCTTCTCTATTCCATTAAATTGTACTGACTTATCACACAACCCTGGTTTTGGGTTACATCATCCCTCAGAATGCTGCCTGCGCCTGAGGAAACATGGCTACTCTAATTAGCAGTAAAGGAAAGTTCTTTCTCTCTGATGGAACAGGACTGTGAAGTACATTGTGAGGGGTGAGCAGGAACACCAGTGACTGGGAGGGCTGGCTGACAAGCCCATGGCGATTACCCCAAAGGAAACCCCACCCACTGAAGGAGAGGCGGGGTGGGGGGGGTGTGGGGAAGACATTCTCTGTGGTTTTACTGTTGATCTCTGTTTCCTCACACAAAGTTTATTGTAATTGACAATCAGACTCTTACTACACAGGATGCTTTAATCTAAATATTTGAAGGTGCTTTTCTTTCCCCCTCTTTTTGTAATCTAATGAAGTACGATCTTTAAAATTGAATCAACAGAAACATAAGATCATAGTTACCAACAGCAACCAAAAGCATTAAAATAAATAGGGGCAGACTGTGCTCCAGCAGAGAAAATGAGAGGTTGAAGCACATTATTCTTTTCAATGCACACATATATTCGGCAAAAAAGGTATGATAATTAGTCTGAGTTACCTGCCTTGTCTGCCTACAGTTGCCAAATGCATGAGTTAAATGGTTCTCCCAACCGATTTTGTTTGGGGAGATAGCCCCCAAATTACAAAATAGATTTTAAAAATACTCCTTTTGCACAGCTCAATCTAGACAAACTGGTTAATTATCAGTCTAAAATTTTAGGGGTGCCGGGGTGGCTCAGTCGGTTAAGTGTCCAACTTCCATACAGGTCCAGATCTCTCGGTTTGTGAGTTCGAGCCCTGTGTTGAGCTCTGTGCTGACAGCTAGGAGCCTGGAACCTGCTTCGGATTGTGTGTCTCCCTCTCTCTCTGTCCCTACCCCACTCATGCTCTATGTCTCTCTCAAAAATAAATATTAAAATTTTTCAATTACAAATTATGTACATGCATATTGTGAAATGATTACCACAGTAAGATGAGTAACACACTCATCACATTACATAGTTACCATTTATGTGTGTGATGAGAACATTTAATATCTGCTATCTTAGCAGATTTCAAGTATACAATACAATATTGTTAGCTGTGGTCACCATGCCGTACATTAGATCCCTCAGAACTTATTCATCTTACAATTGAAAATTTATACACTTTGACCAACATTTCCCCATTTCCCCCACCCACCCAGCTCCTGGCCCCAAAGAAACGAAATCAGTACCTTGAAGAGATATCTACACCGCCACGTTCATTGCCACATTATTCCTAATGGCCAAGCTAAGTCTATTGATGGAGGAATGGATAAAGAAAATGTGATCTATGTAACACATGTAATAGAATATTAATCAGCTGTAAGAAGAAGAGGGAAATCCTGCCCCTTGCAACAGCATGGATAAAACCTGAGGGCATGATGCTAAATGACACAAGTCAAACAGGGAAATGTATGGTCTCACTTATAACTGGAATCTCTCATGGGCATCAGTATTTTTGAAGTCCCCCAGGGACCGCCAGTCTCCATCCTGCACCTACGTCTTCTGCCCCCCTTCCTTTCACATTCCTGTGCATCCTCTCAGCTCAAGCCACGCTTCCTTCTCTTCCTCAAAGTCCCCCAACTTATTCCAGCCTTCGAGCATGTCCTCTCTATCTGGAATTCCTCTCCCCGCAGATTTTCATACAGCTGCATTCTTCTTGAGATTTAGAGTTCAGCTCAAGCGTCCAACACTTCGAAAAGAACCCCCCCCTTCCCCCAGGTGCCCACCAACTTACGCTGTGTCACATTGTCCCATTTTATTTTCTTCACTACCTTCTTTTGAAAATTATTTTGGTATTTGTGTGCTCACTTACTATCGCTCTCAACTACTAGAAGTTCCATATTGTAGAACCTTTATTTCTTCACCATTGTCCTAGCGCCTTAAACAGGGTCTAGCAGCATATTGTAGACACATAATAAAGTCGCTCATCTTAAAAGCTATTAATTAGGCACTTACAGTGTTCCAGGCTCTGTTCTAGGAAATAAGGATAAACCGATGAACACAACAGATGAAATATGTAAATAAACAAGGAAAATTATTACAGTACCGCTGGACAGTTTCTGGATTAACTCACTTCTTCCAGGGAACTTTCCTTTTTAATACCATTGAATTTCCACAACTAGAAGCAAACAGTCCACAGAGATGTGTTCAGAATTTATAGGCTTGCAGTCTGGCCTACCAGGAGGGATGCCTGACACCACAGAATCTGGATCTCAATTCTGGCTCTACCAATACTGGTAGCTCTGAAATATTAGACGAGACACATGCTGTGCACTTATTAGGAACACAGCTTCAGAGGGAGCTGATTTCAAAGATGGGCATTTAAAATGTATTCATCCTCTCTGGTATTTAGTGTTCTTGTGTGTAACAAGTGAGTAATGATACGCCACTGTCTCAGTGGATCAAATAAGGAAAAGAATGAGAAATTAAGGCTAGAAAATGCACAGAAAAACATGCATCTTAATAATAGCGGAGGTTACATCAATTCTCCTTCTGTTCCTCCCTGCTTTGACTTTTTTCATCGGCGAAACAATGAAGGTAAAGTAACATTTCTGCTGTCTTTTCCAAAACTCACATTTTCAAAATGTTCTTGATGATTATGCTGGGGCCCTTGACATTGAACACTTTCTGCATTCTTAATAAATATATATTCCGGAAAAATGTAATGACTCGTCCTGGACTGCTTGGCTGTTTTATTTTCAGATCCTGTGAAGGATTAAGATGAACAATGGGGTGAAATTACTCTGTGATTTGCTACTCATAGTTGTGACATTTGCTTTTGCCTTGTTTTGCCTTATCAGTCTGCTGGTTTTCTGGATACTATGGATTTTTGTTTTGCTTTGTTCTTGCTCTACGCGTACGCAGTTTCCGAGTCTGTTTTTCACAAGAGTTATTATTGTTTTTGAATGGATGATTTTAGCTCAGTGGAATTTGTTAGCCCACCCCTCATTACATTGCTTCGGACTTTGAAAGATGGAGGAAATTGCTCTGGGTGGGTAGCCAGCCAGTCTGACTAGTCCACCGGGCACAGGCTCCCTGGTCACTGGGATCACTAACGCCTAATGCCTCTCTAATTATAGACATGTCTCATTCCTGGCTACTTAACGGCCTCACCGCAGGGAGTGACTCCACTTCCTGACTGGAAGCCTACCTTCATTAGCGTGAACTGTACATCATAACCATCTAGTTTTACAATAACCCAAGGGGCCCTTCCTCCCAGAACTGTGGCCATGTGACAGTCTTAGTATTTGAACGTGGAGACAGATGATAAGAATTTATGACTTCTGACTTTAAAATGCAAAAGGTAAAACTCTGCCTGGTGTGGTTTTAAAAGGAGCCATCTGTGCCACTAACGGAGAAGATGCGGAGGTTCTGTTTTACCCGTTCGTCCGTCTTCAGCGTCCCTTTTCTTCCTAAGTGAAGCAAGGTCTGTAGGAAGACTCTCAGCGTGGCTGAAGTCTGAACAAGGATGGAGACTGAGAGAAACACAGAAGCCTGCAGAGCCTCTTAATACCAGTTCGAGTTAGTATGTCTCCAAGTAAAAGAATTTTCACTTACCGTGGATCAGAACTTCAGGTCCTGATTCAAACCTTATCCACTTATACACCCCTCTTCCTCATTATCACATTTGCTACCTTTTTATGGCAAATTCTTAGTATGCTGGGCCCTGTACTCAGCACTCTAGGTGTTAGCTTCACAGATATTGCTCTGAACATTGCAAGACAGGTTGTCTCCATTTGTACAGGAAAACACTAAAACTCAGAAAAGCTTAGGAAGTTGCCTAAGCAACTCACGAAGCCTATGGCTGGGCCGAGACGTGAACTCTGCTTTACTGGATTCTAAACTTCTCTCAGTCCACTCTGCCTTTCTTACCCAATGATAATTCGATGAGTAGATATTTAGGAAGGCAATGCTCCCACCTCTGTGCTGTGTTTTGTCTTCAACTTCTATTACAAAACTGATGTAATTTGCATAACAATACTAGCAATAACCAGTTTTAGTGAACCTTTATTACAGGCCATGCACATAGTACTGTCATTCAGTCTTTAAAATAACCCTTCTGTCTCTGGGGTGCCTGAGTGGCACAGTCAGTTAGGTACCTGATTCTTGATTTTGGCTCAGGTCATGATCTCAAGGTTCCTGGGATCAAGCCCCACCTCAGGCTCTGTGCTGACAGCACGGAGCCTGCTTGGGGTTTTCTCTCTACCACTCCCTGGCTCGCATGCACGCTTTCTCTCTCTCTTAAAATAAACAAACATTTAAAAACTAAATAGGGGTGCCTGGGTGGCTCAGTTGGTTAAGTGTCCAACTTCAGTTCAGGTCATGATCTCGTGGTTTGTGGGTTCGAGCCCCGCGTCGGGCTCTTTGCTGACAGCTCGGAGCCTGGAGCCTGCTTCGGATTCTGTGTCTCCCTCTTTCCCTTCCTCTCCCCTGCTCACACTCTTTCTGTGTCTCTCTTTTTCTCTCAAAAATAAATAAACATTAAAAATATAAAAATAGAATAACCCTTACATCTTTATTTTGAAGTGAAGATATTGAAGCGTGGAGAGGTCGCGTGGATGGCACGTGGTCACGCCAAGGTGGCAGAGTCCACTCTCATTACATTGTCTCCCATGGTTACACTTAACCACATACCTTATATTTAGACTTATAGTAAATTGTCTTAGTCACACGGTCAGACTCAAGAGAAGGGATCACAGCCCAGCATGGTTGCCTCACTGATTAGAACTGTGTCTGGCACGTAAAGAGGATTCAACAGATATTTGCTGAGCGACAGTCAATTGTAGTTACACTTGAGCCAGTCATTAGCTTGTTCCCATAACAGGGAAAACCAGGAGAAGTCTGTAGGCCGTATGACAAGATGAATGCTTCATGCATTTTTCTAGTTACACTAAAACCTTGTTTGTTACTTAGCAGTTAAGTCTTAGTGCTGACCATAGTGTTTCAAAAACATTTCATACTGCAAATGGAGGTCGCAAACCAGGAACATCGTAATTTTATGACAGGCGAAACATCACTGTGTAGTGGAAACAGGGCAACCCTGAAGTCTCCCAATGTGGAAAGAAGGCCAGCATTTTCTGTATGTTTCCTCACTTTGCTTCCACACAGTTCGTGCGTGGCTCTCTGCTGTGCTATAGAGGAGGAGTGGGAAATCGGAGTTGCCTGACGGCATCTCCTCTGACTAAAGTGAATTCCAGTTCATTCAGAATAATCATCTGTTTTGTAACTCTGGAAGCTGAAAGGGAATTTAGGAGCCCCTTAGGGAAAACTCTCATTTAACTGATTATGCAAAATAAAGGGTAGAGACGGTAAGTTCATGCAGATAATGAGACAGAGAATAGAAATCGGTTTTGGAGGCCTTGCTCTGCATCTTGCCCACAGCAAAATATAACCATCCGTTTTTTTTCACAGAATTCATAATTCTTTCAACTTTCCTATGTCATTACATTTGGTGTGTTCTCTTAAACAACAACTAGTTAGGTTATTTTTTTTTGTTTTTAAGTTTTTTTTAATTTTGAGGTGGGGGGAGGGAGGAGCAGAGATGGAGGGAGAGAGAGAATCCCAAGCAGGCTCCATGCTGACAGTGCAGAGCCCGACATGGAGTTCTATCTCATGAACCATGAGATCATGACCCAAGCCAAAATAAAGAGTTAGACACTTAACCGGCTGAGCCATCCAGGCACCCCTAGTTAGGTTACATTTTTAATCCACTTTACCAAACTCTGTCTTTCAACTGGTGTCTTCAAGCCATTTACATTTAGCGTTAGGTTTTAAATCTGACATTTTCTGTTTTCTGTTCTAATTTTCATTTCTCTGTTTTGCTTTTCATGACTTCTTATGAAAAAAATTGAACTGAACATTTTTTAGAATTCCATTTTGACTTCTCTATAGTGTTTCAGGTATTACACTATATATACATATCTTATCATGGTCTATTGGTATCAACTTTTTACCAATTTAAGTGAAATGCAGGAACCTTACTTTTACTTTTTCTTATTTGTAATCATTTAAAATATTTCCTCTTTATACAGTGAAAACTGCATCAAATATTATCATTTTGCTTTGACCATCAAACATGATTTAGAAAAATCAAGAGAAGGAAATGCATTTTTACTTTTTCTGATCTTCTCTCTTCCCTCCTTTTGTCCTAAGATTTTGATGTTAGTCATTTTCCTTTTGTTTAGGGAACTTCTGAGAGCCGTTCCTTTAGGGTAAGTCTGCTAGTGACAAATTCTTTTATCTTTGCTTCATATGAAACTTGATTTCCCCTTCATTGTTAAAGATTATTTTCACTGGATATAGATTTCAGGGTCAACGGTTGTTTTTTCAGCACTTAAAATACTGTGACACTTCTTCTGGCCCGCATGGTTTCGGATGAGAAATGTAATACGTGCAAATGTAAGGTATCATTTCTCTTCCACTGCTTTGAGGATTCCTGTGTTGTCTTTTGTGTTCAGAAGTTTGACTGTGATGGCCTTGGTGTGGATTTCTTTGATTTACCTTATTTGGGATTCACTCAGATTCTTTACTTTGTTGGTTTATGTCTTTTGCCGTATTTAAGACACTGTCAGCCATTATTTCTTTGAATATCTTTTCAGTTCCTCTCTTTTGCTTGTGTTCTTTCTGGACTCTGATGGAATAAACATCACATCTTTTGTTCTATTCCTACATGACCTTGAGGTACTGTTCTTTTGGAGGGATCTATTTTGTCTTTGTTGTTTGGATTGGGTAATTTCTATTTTGTATTTATGTTCCCTGATCCTGTCCTCTATCCTCTGCATTCTGTTTCTGAGATCACCCCTTTAGGGCTTCAAAAAAAATCCTGATTATTGCATTTTTGCATTTAAAAATTCTTCATTTAGTTCTTTTTATATCTTTTTTTTCCTGGGACTTTCTTATTTCTTTGCAAAATTTTCTCTTTTGTAGTTTCAGGCATGTTTATATTACTCAATGAAACATTTTTTTAGTTGTTTTAAAATCTTTCTTAGCTAATACTAACATGTGGACCATCTTGACATTTCATCCATTCCCTGTCTTTCTCATTCGTGTTAGAATTTTCCTGGTTCTTGGTGTGGAGTCATCATTGATCACATTCTGGGCATTTGGGGCATTATGTTATGAGGCCTGAAGTTTTATTTCAATGTTCTGTTTTAGCAGAACCACTGAAACCCTCTGGTGAAGGAAGGGTGAACACCACCTTTTATTGTCAAGTGGGGTGGAAGTCCAAGTTCCTTCCTCAGCCTCTGTTTACATCTGCAGGGGTATCTCCTTGTTGCCGCCAGGTAGAGCTGGGACTTCTGGCTTCTCAGGAGGCCTCTGCTGATAGCACCTGGCAAGGAGAGTCAGGGGTGTGTCACTACTACTGCCTACGTGTCTTCCACTGACACCATAGGGTCCAGGTGGCTTTGTTCCTGCTGAGCAGTGGGGAAAATTCGACTCTTCATTGGACCCCCTCTGACACCATTCTAGCATGACAGTGGGGAGACCTTTTATGATCGCAAGAGGTGGAGTGGAAGCCCAGGCTCCCTGTGTAGCCTCCACTGACACCTTTGATGTGTGAGCTTGCGACTCCCCCACGGGGATGAACACCCTGGCTCTCTTTGGGTTTTCTGGGATGCCACCCCAACAGGGAGTTTGGGGCATTTCACTGCGGCCTGGAGAGGGTGAGGACCAGACTCCTGCTTGCCCTTGGCTGTTGGGTGGAGCCTCTGTTTCTTCTGTGGCTTTTGGCTAAAGCAGAGTGCTTGTTTGTCCAAAAGCTTTCTGTCTTGCTAGGCTGCCACTCTCCCTTTCCTTTATCTCAGAACATCCAGTTTTTCCTGGAACTTCTTCGTTTGTACCATTTGCATTTCTGGGTGTTCTCTTGTCCAGCACCCTGTCTGGAATATATGAAACTAAAAGAAAACTAGGAAACTTGGTGCTCTGTTCTTTAAGTCCTGATGTTCCTTGCCGGTTGGCCTTTAGGAGTCTTTTCTTTCTTTCTTTCTTTCTTTCTTTCTTTCTTTCTTTCTTTCTTTCTTTCTTTCTTTCTTTCTTTCTTTCTTTCTTTCTCTTTTCTTTCTTTGTTTTTTGAGAGAGAGGAGAGAAAGCATGGGAGCAGGGAAGGGGCAGACAGAAAGAGGGGGAGAGAAGATCAGAAGCAGGCTCTGTGCTGACAGCAGAGAGTACGATGTGAGGCTCAAACTCACAAACTGTGAGATCATGCCCTGGGCCAAAGCCAGACACTTAATCGACTAAGCCATCCAGGCGCCCCTAGTGTCTTTTTATGTTTCTTTTATACATAACGTCCATGGTTGTTAGCTGTACTTAGCAAAAGGAATTTGAGAAAAGTACTTCTATTCCATCTTTCTTGATTTAGAAGTCTCTTAAAATTCATTTTTTAGTGGTTCAACCTTGATTTTTTAAAAGCCATCAGATTATTATAAGAGATATGACATTTATAGAATTGACCTTTGAGAAATTCTGTTAAAGTGTTTCACATACTATGCCAGCAGTATATTTTAAAAGAGACACAAAATAACTAGAGAGGAAATTACTGCTAACTTTTCTTTTCAGATATTACAAATGGTTTTCTGTGATAGATTTGTACATTATGAAAGAAGAATATTAGGTGAATTTAATTCTCAGGGAGACAAGAAGATCCCAGAATAAATGGCAGTATTTAAATAATAAAGGTCAGCTTGTACATTTAATGAGTATTATTGATGAAAGTACATAACGATGATGGTAAATGCCAACCCAAATTTTCCCTTTAGATTAATAAGTCTTACTGAATTCGAAGTAAATGATAAGAGAAGCTTTGTTTTGTTATTAATTCAAAAACATTTAAAAGTTAGGTTTTATAGCTCTATAATAATGGCTTGCATTGTTAGGATGTCATCAGTTTTGCTGTAACAGTCAAGATACTAGAATAACATGGTGGAACATCAGTAGATCAGATTGTTGTTGTCAATGATGATGTAATTGCTGTTTTCCAAGCCATACTTGGGTAATCCAAGTTTACTTTTTGTAGCATGTAGAAAAAGGTAAGTAGCCTTTAGGTGCACAATACCGACCATGATTGACTTTTATTTTCTATCTCAAATGTTGGGTTTCTCAATTCAATGTATTTTAGATACACTTCTTAAATGATGAAAATATGTTCATTAAACCGTCGATTAATTTTCACTAATTTTCATTTATTTTAACACAACAAGAATAACAGATTTTAGTCTATTTAATTATGACTGGCATTAAGAAATTAGTTCTGGCACATTAGATGACAAGTGAGGTGTGTTCAGACCGTAGAGTTTCCCAGTTCAGGCTCTGGAGACATACTGGTCCCGTTTCCAGTCTGACTCTCTTACTTAGTAGCTAGTATGGACTCAGGAAGTCACTTGTACCCTCTAGCCTTTGCTTCCTCTTTAGCAAGTTGGGCCAATAATGTGTGATTGGTGTCCCTGCATCCAAATATCTCCTGAAGAATAAATGGAGAGTGAGTTCCGGGGCACATGGGTGTCAGGTTCCAGGTGGTGTTAGGACCCAGATGTGTCATATTCCTTCTGTTGTTTGATCATCCAGTCTTTCATTTGATTTTACAAACAAATTCCCTTTCTCTATCAACAAGTCAAGTTTATGATTTCTTTTCTTTTTTTTTTCTTTTTTTTTTTTTTTTTTTTTTTGGTCATGAAACAATCTGATTTGTGATTACTTATGTTGATGATCTCCCCATAGTCAGCCATTTTACTACCTAGGACTGTAAACTGGGCAATTTACAAAGATGGGAGAATGAAGCAAACATCTGGGAAGCGTGAAAAAAGCAAAACCACGGTTTCCCTGAGAAGGTGAACCCCTGACAAAATCCTAACATAGCAGAAAAAAATGGGCAATTTGACGAGCCTGTTTCGAGGACACACTGTTGTGTACTGGTAGATTGATAGTGTGTGGGAAAGAGGAGTATGCGTGCTGTTCTCCAAGATCCATCACATGGAGGGATAACTGGGTGAGTTATTTCATCTCCATTTCATTCCTTTTTGCTCTTTCTTCTCTCTTTCTCACAGTCCCTTTATAGTTTAGTCTCCAGGCCCAAGTTCTTTCCCTTGGGTTGTGTAGTATCTTCAATAGGGCTTTCTTAGGATAAATTAGAATGAAAAAGTTGTAACAAATTTCCACAGCTACCTTTGACAAGTAATTTTTCATATCGTATTTGATGAAGATATGCCCAAAGTGTGATTTGGTTTTTATATCTATGGACCTGAAACATTTTTGCTTCTGCAGTTTGTTCTCTGTTCACGACGTGACCGGAATACCACCCTGTCCCAAATCACCTGCTCCAAGTAGTCTGCCCAGAGTCTCAAATCAGAAGATGTACTATTCCTTTAATTGATGTCTGAAGAACACTTAACAGAGAACTTTATCTGAAAAGAAAAACTTGCATTTTTTCCATGATCATGCTTGAAAATTACATATTGGTAAAGAATGATTGAGATAAAAGGCAATCTCTCCTAGAAAATCACAAAGAGGGGGATAAAGGAAAGAAGAGAAGGGAAAATGTAACAAATATGTGTTAGGGATCTGGAGGTAAAACACAAGGTGATGAATCTACAATCATCAGCATCAATTTTGAGAATACTAAGGATACTGTGTGGCCTAGAATTACTTAGGACAATTTAGCTAAATATTTTAATTCAGGCGTATGTGTACCAGGTCTCCAGTACAGTTATGTCTTCAGCCAGTAGTTCTGAAAGAATACACTGAATATTAGAGGCTTGGAACTTAGGAATTCCTATTTTAAATAAATTCCCAGATGATTATAGTGTGCAACGAAGTTTTTAAATCTCTTCCCTAAGCTGCCTAAAAATGTTCCAGGATGATTATGACCAAGTTTGACTCCAGATTGTAGACATCTATAATAGAGAAGTTTTTAAATTCAGCTTCTTCAAATTTGTTGTTTATTCTAACATTTATACCACTTGTGTCTGGAACCATGTGAGAGAGAAATAATGCTTGAGAGAAAGCAGGGTGGTATCGTGTTTTAAATTATTGTATATCCTCAACTGTGGCCAATTTTACCATTCTGTGTCTTTTTTTTTCTTTCATAGACACCCAGGATTAAAAAGTACAATAAAGATCCTCTGTTCATTTCTTTTATTTTTCATTTTTTTATAATTCTTATTTAAAAAAATTTTTTTTTCCACGTTTATTTTTGGGACAGAGAGAGACAGAGCATGAATGGGGGAGGGGCAGAGAGAGAGGGAGACACAGAATCGGAAACAGGCTCCAGGCTCTGAGCCATCAGCCCAGAGCCTGACGCGGGGCTCGAACTCCCGGACCGCGAGATCGTGACCTGGCTGAAGTCAGACGCTTAACCGACTGCGCCACCCAGGCGCCCCTATAATGCTTATTTTTTAGAGAGAGAGGGAGTGGGAAGGGGCAGAGAGAGAGGGAGACACAGAATCTGAAGCAGGCTCCAGGCTCCAGGCTGTCAGCACAGAGCCCAACGTGGGGCTTGAACTCATCAACTGTGAGAATATGACCTGAGTTGGACGCTTAACCAACTGAGCCACCCAGGCGCCCCTCGTCTATTCATTTCTTAACAAAAAAAAATCATACATGGGCACAACTAGTTTACCATAAGGATAGTCATCACAGATTATTTATAAAATGAAAATTCACAACCTAAATGTCCTACTGTGGGGGGAGTAGTTAAATATGAGAAGGCACAAGGATGGGATAATATTCAGCCAATTGAAGCTGTGTTTTAAAACAACACTTAGGACATGAAGAAATGCTCACAATACGCTGATAAGCTTAAATAAAACAAAACAAAAGTTGATAGCCTGAAGTTGTCTTTCACATCCTAGTGCAGGCAGGGCAGGGATGGTCTTCCTTGGAGCTTAATCAGAGTCTGCAGTTTCCACCCAAATATAAGCAACTTCTAATGTCCTTACCTGGTTTTCAGGCATGTGAAACTAGAATACGAGCCCTCTGCACCTGTGTTAGCAAACGTCTGATTCTGACTCATATAAAGGAGAGGAGCTGAGAGAAATAGTGTGAACTGTAAAAACTATTTGGACGTTGTATGGACTGTTCTCGTCATTCACTACTTTATATGCTATTATTGGTTAAGTTTAGATCCGCCATGAGCATATGGATATGCAATGGGACTATAGTTTGCTTTAGTTGAGGTTTTCTTTTGTGACATGTTCTTGGTTTTTAATAGATGAAACTATAAAAAATATTGAGTTAATTTTTGAATTTTATATTAAAATACTCTTTAAAATTAAAAAAAATTATTTATTTTTGAGAGAGCGAGAGAGAGAGAGAATGAGCACGGGAGGGGCAGAGAGAGGGAGACACAGAATCTGAAGCAGGCTCCAGGCTCTGAGCTGTCAGCACAGAGCCCAACGCTGGGCTTAAACTCATGGACGGCAAGATCATGACCTGAGGGGAAGTCGGTCACTTAACCAACTGAGCCACCCAGGCGCCCCTAATTGCAAATATTTTTTAAGTTTATTTATTTTGAGAGAGAGAGAGAGCATGAGCAGGGGAGGAGCAGAGAGAGGGAGACACAGAATCCAAAGCAGGCTCTGAGCTCCAGGCTCTGAGCTGTCAGCACACAGCCGACACAGGGCTCGAATCCACGAACCCTGAGATCATGACCTGAACCCAAGTCAGACGCTTAACCAAGTGAGCCAATCGAGCACCCCTAAAATACTCTTGATAGTAATCCTCCCCCAGATATTCCGTATTATACTTCTGCCCCCATAGATGTCCTCAGTGTGTTTTCTTAACCATCAAGACCTCACCAAAATGCCTTCTTGAAAGAAAGTCCCCATTTCCCACAAAGTTAGTCTTGCCTTCTTTCGTGCGTTTGGATTATTTTTCATATAGCAATTATCATATGTTATCTTGGTTGCCTGCCGTTTCCAAAATCACCCCACAAGCTGGCGGTTAGTTTCTCAGCGTTTCTCAGGTTTCCGTGGACTGGGGAGGAGGTGGGGGGGGGAGGGGTCGGGCACTTCCCGCGCCGAGTCTGTCGTGTGGTTGCAGACAGACGCAGCCGGGCCGGGTCATCTGGGGGCCCGACTCGGCGTGACAGGTAACAAGGCGTTTTCACGCGCCACGGCGCGCGCAGAAGGCGAGGCGACGGCCACAGACGAGGGCCGGCCGGTCGCTTCCGCTTCCGCTTCTGCTTCCGCTTCCGCTTCCGCTCGTGTTTGCTCCGCGAGGCCGGCGCTGGCTGGCTCCCGGCAGGAGAGTCTCAGGAGAGGTGCGTTGCTCAGCCGGGGAGTCGCTTCCTCCGGAACTGGAGCTCCCCACTCGCGCGGGCGGACGCTGCCACGTTCCTCAGGACCAGCCCCGCGAGTCCTGGAACCGACTTCCGCCGAGTCCTGTGGGCCCACGGACCCAAAGGGAAGGGCGTCGGACTCCAGGTCCGTGTGACGAGCGGCTCGCGGGCGGCAAGGCGCGGACGGGCCGTCGTGGGGATCCCCCTACCACGCGCGCAACAGCACAGAGTCCAAGTGCCCGCAAGGATTTGAACCGTCGTCTGATTCAACTTTCTCATTTTCATGAAGACAAATAATAATGATAATGAAAGAACCGGAAAGATGAAATGACCTCCCCCGGATTAAACATACACGTTCGCCTCTCTTCCCTTCATGACCTCACTCCCCCCCCCCCCCAAAAGTGTGGTAGGATTGTTCACAGCCTGACACACGACCGTGCGTGAATGACACATACAAGCACTTCTTAAGTGAGTAGGCTGTACGCCGGGAGACCGCTTCAGCTGGCCCGCATTGCATTTTGAGGAGCCAAGAGCGGCAGGCCAGGCTTCCTACCTGGGCTGCAGTGGCCCCGGAACACGTGCACTTTTGACCTGGTTTAGCTGCTGTTCCCTGTTGTGAAATCAACCCAGGTAGACTTTTTGAAAAATAGGTTCTCCTGGCTTCACTTCTCAGAATACATCCTGTTTTAAGAGATTGCACTTTGGAACCCTGAAAATGATCTACATACATAAAGCAAAATTAAATCAACGTGAAAATGAAAAGCATTCCTAAACACAGAAAACAAAATGAAATAAACAAACTTTCTGCATGGAGTTGGTGACAAAACCAAATGGGAATTATTTCAGACTACTTTTAAAGCATAGCAATTTGGCTGTACATTTTTACTGGGATATATGCTAAGAACAAATAACTTCAAAACAAAAGCAACATAAAACTTCTTTCGGTAATTATGTCATTGGTGATAATTTTGTCTTGTTATTCTAATACTATTTGGCATGTGTAAAATGTATGCCCAACTAATCTTTGACAAAGCAGGAAAGAATATCCGATGGAAAAAAAGACAGTCTCTCTAACAAATAGTGTAGGAGAACTGGACAGCAACATGCAGAAGATTGAAACTAGACCACTTTCTCACACCATTCACAAAAATAAACTTAAAATGAATGAAGGACTTGAATGTGAGACAGGAAACCATCAAAGCCCTAGAGGAGAAAGCAGGAAAAAACCTCTCTGACCTCAGCCGCAGCAATTTCTTACTTGACACATCTCCAAAGGCAAGGGAATTAAAAGCAAAAAGGAACTATTGGGACCTCATCAAGATAAAAACTTCTTCAAAGGAAACAATCAACAAAACTAAGGCAACCAACGGAATGGGAAAAGATATTTGCAAATGACATATCGGACAAAGGGCTAGTATCCAAAATCTATAAAGAGCTCACCAAACTCCACACCCGAAAAACAAATAATCCAGTGAAGAAATGGGCAGAAAACATGAATGGACACTTCTCTAAAGAAGACATCCAGATGGCCAACAGGCACATGAGAAGATGCTCAATGTCACCCCTCATCGGGGAAATTCAAATCAAAACCACACCGAGTTATCACCTCACACCAGTCAGAGTGGCTAAAATGAACAAATCAGGAGACTACAGATGCTGGCAAGGATGTGGAGAAACGGGAACCCTCTTGCACTGCTGGTGGGAATGCAAACTGGTGCAGCCACTCTGGGAAACAGTGTGGAGGTTCCTCAAAAAATTAAAAATAGACCTACCCTATGACCCAGCAATAGCACTGCTAGGAATTTACCCAAGGGATATAGGAATGCTGATGCATAGGGGCACTCGTACCCCAGTTTATAGAAGCACTCTCAACAATAGCCAAAGTATGGAAAGAGCCTAAATGTCCATCAACTGATGAGTGGATAAAGAAGGTGTGGTTTATATATATAATGGAATAGTACTTGGCAATGAGAATGAAATCTGGCCATTTGTAGCAATGTGGATGGAACTGGAAGGTACTATGCTAAGTGAAATAAGTCAGGCAGAGAAAGACCATATGTTTTCACTCATATGTGGGTCCTGAGAAACTTAACAGAAGACCATGGGGGAGGGGAAGGGAAAAAAAAAGTTACAGAGAGGGAAGGAGGCAAACCATAAGAGACTCTTAAATACTGAGAACAAACTGAGGGTTGATGGGAGGTAGGGGAGAGGAGAAAGTGAGTGATGGGCATTGAGGAGGGCACCTTTTGGGATGAGCACCCGGTGTTGTATGGGAACCAATTTGACAATAAATTATATAATTAAAATTTTTTTTTAATTTTTAAAAAATTTAAAAAGGATAAAATTGTAAATGATTATGTTCATATCATTAGGAATCAAGATTTTCATAATAAAAATTTTGAGAAACAAAAATCCTGTATTAACAAATTTGAATTTGAAATTATTAGTATAACTCAAGATATATACTCATATAAAAGTGCATTTCTTAGTTCTATCCTGGAAAATATCCTAGAACCAATAATGAATGATTATTCAACTACAGTGAGTACCATTCTAATGCACAACTTCCAATCTCTAAAAACCATTTTCTCCTAAATCCAGCTAAGGATCCTTAGAAAAATGGTTGATTTCAGGACTGGGACAGGAAATGTACAAGATAAGCCTGGAATATATTGTGATAACAGAGAGCAGGGAAAGGTATCAAGAATCCTGACCTCATGGTCATGTCAGAAGAATCAGGAACCATCAAGAAGTGTATCCTAATAGCCGCAATTGGGACAAATTGAAAATCAGTAAGCATAAGGACTGAAAAATCAACAAAATAATCAACTGACTAATCAACAAGAACCAGATTTGGTGAATTACAGCCAAATGTAATTTTTTCAAATGTCATGAATCCATAATTACACTTAAAAAAAAACTCCTGGACACCTTTGGCTCCTGACTAGGGAATGACTTATCATTCTGAAAACTGAGCTTACATTTTCTGCACAAACTTTAGATCAAATAGATCAAGTATATGAGAAAAATCTTTTCTCTTTTTAAAATTATCTCAGTTAATAAAAGAAGAGATGATAAAGGTAGTGTATCATTTTGCAAACTATGAAATAATTTACTAGGCAAAAGCAATGATGATCAGTGGCTCATAATAACATAAAAAGTATTGAAGTCAGACATTACACTCCACCTGGTAAGAGTACACAAAACACCCAGGAAGTAGTTCTGCCAGGAAATTACCCTTCAGTCTGGTCAGTCCTGCAGACTTAATGACAGTGACATGGAATGTGGGGGACAGAGGAACATGCTAAATGGCATCACAGAGTTGCAATCTGCAAAATACAGACGATAAGAAACTCGACAGGAGTGCTCATCCTTGAACATGCCTATAAATTGCCCGACGACCTTGTTAAAATGCAAAGTCTGACAGTAGTTTGGGGTGGGATTGAAATTCTTCATTTGTAATAAACCATCAGAAGCTGGCAGAGTTGGTGGCCCATGGACTGTACTTTGAGCAACAAGGCTCAAGGTAAACTTAATTTCTTAAGGGGGGGCAAGAAAAAAAAAAAAAGGAATGACCTATGAATTCAAAGTGCCTCCAGAGACGTAGTAATCAAATGCAGTCTACTACATCTTTCTCCAGGTCCATTAAGCCAATCAATGTAAAAAATTACGAGGTAACAATAGTCTGATATTTGATAATATTAAGTAATTATTGTTCATTTTTTTAGGTGTGACAATACTGTTTGGTTATTTTTTTTAAGTTTTTATGCTTTTGAGACACATAATTGATGGCAGGATTGATGTGATCATTGGAACTGGGTTCAAAGTCATCCAGAGTGTATTTTTCTTGGGGGAGACGTAGTGGAGAAGGGATAGGGATTATGAGTTCATCATTTTAATTTCTCTGCTTTTTTTTTAAAAAAATTGAATGTTTATTTTTGCGAGAGAGAGAGCACGCAGGCCCATGAAGGCATGTGAGTGGGGGAGGCAGAGAGAGAGAGGGAGACACAGAATCGGAAGCAGGCTCCGGGCTCTGAGCTGTCAGCACAGACCCCAATGTGGGGCTCGAACTGTGACATCATGACCTGAGCTGATGAAGTCAGATACTACACAGGCTGAGCCACCCAGGCGCCCCTCTCTGCTTTTTTATGTTTGAATTTTTCCATAAGAAAAGAAATTTTTAAACTGGCTTTGAAAAATTATTGGACACATTTTGGAAATATTCCAGTTATATTTTTAGTATCTCCCTAAATTCTTCACTCATTTTTTATGTACATGTGAGTGGATGATTTTCTTGGCCGGTCTGTAGTTTTCATTCATTTTCAAGGATGATTGAATGGACAGGAATACTACTAATGGTATATATATTCAAGAAACGATCTCTTTGGAAAACTGATAAATTGAAGAAAGCCATTAAGATAATCATTGTATTAGTCCATTTCTTGCTCTTCAGTAAACATTTTGAAGCAGATTTCCTAGCGGATAAAGTAGCCTATCTTAATGGAAGAGCGCCCTCTGCTGTCTCCACAAGAAATGTCACCACAAATGAACAGATACTGTGTCCTTGGTATTTTACCAGTTGCCACTAACGGCAACTGGAACATATAGTAATAATAATAACAATAATTATAACAAGAAAAATTAATGTATTACATAACAGTAGACTTTTAAAATAACTGTCATGGGGATTTAGGAGAAAATAAAAATAGGGTTTGTGTTTAATTTTTCCCCACTGAGGCCGTTATGTGTGATCTACTATTCTTAAGCTCATGTGATTCTAATGTTATTTTATTTTATTTTATTTATTTTATTTTTTTAACATTTTTTTCAACATTTATTTATTTTTTGGGACAGAGAGAGACAGAGCATGAACGGGGGAGGGGCAGAGAGAGAGGGAGACACAGAATCGGAAACAGGCTCCAGGCTCTGAGCCATCAGCCCAGAGCCCGACGCGGGGCTCGAACTCACGGACCGCGAGATCGTGACCTGGCTGAAGTCGGACGCTTAACCGACTGCGCCACCCAGGCGCCCCTATTTTATTTTTAATGTCAGTGTAGTTAATCCTGTGATTCTTTATCCCAATTAAAAACACTCAATAAGACTCACATAGAGAATTACTTTTTTCCACTTGAGATAAATGTTATTTTTTGGCAAGAAGAGTTAAAAACAAAAAATCTGTGTGATAGGGTTTTCGTATTTTAGTTCCAGTTCTTTTTTGCTAATTCATTTATAATCTCAGGCAGTGTAAATCAATAAATATTTATTAATGTCTGTTGGTCTCCTTAGGCCTTTTCAAAACATTATACATAATTTGAAGGGATAGGACCTAGAGGCTTTTGAAGAGTTCTGTGGTGGTGAAAACCATTCTTCAAAACAGTCTCTCTTAGGGGGCACCTGCATGGCTCATTCAGTTGAGCATCTGACCCTTGATCTCGGCTCAGGTCATAATCTCACAGTTTGTGAGATCGAGCCCTGTGTTGAGCTCAGTGCCGACAGTGTGAAGCCTGCTTGGGATTCTTTCTCTCGTTCCTTTCTGTCCCTCCCCTGCTCATGGACACATGCACACTCTCTCTCTCAAAATAAATAAATATGACAAATTTTTTTTAAAAAACAATCTTTCTCAGGAGTCTGATCGTAAAATAGATTAGACTTGCTCTAGTTCATCACAGGCCCACTGACCAAATCCAGCCACTACCTGTTTTGGTAAATGAAGGCTTGTCGGTCCACAGCCACTACCATTTGCTTATAGCTGAAATCGTAAAAAAAAAAATGAAGCAGTGGTTTTTAACACATTGAATAGTAAGCACCTGAGAATGATCTCTGAGAAACTAGAAGAATCTAAGCAAGCTTTAAGATACCCCCCGCTTGCTGATTTGAGAGAGTTTACAGGTCGAAATATAGGGAGAGAAAAGGAGGTGATGCCCCGATTCGGGGAGACAGACCTGGAAGATGAGGGGGTGCGGGCATCCATACCGGGAAAGAATGCCAAAGCAGAGGGCCTCTCGCCAGTGTGTGCTTGTGAGGATTCTGCCCAAGACCAGGGAGAGAACCGTGTGAAAACCTTAGAATGAACCGTGCCTGACACACAAGCCTGACAGTAGTGTCTGTACCGACTAGTGAGGCCAACAACCCCCCCACCCCCAAATCCCACTGCTCATTATTCACGGAGCTTTGGGTACTCTTCAGTAAAGGTGAATGATGTGCTCTAGACCAAGCCCTGCCCCGGTCCCACATAAAAGCCAGACCTGAAATCACAAACTATTCCAAGTAACATAACTGGATGCTAGAATAATATATGCCACATTTCAGCCAGTAGTTTCTAGATAATCTGTAGTCATGGGAGGAATCAAAGGAGAAATTAGATAATATTTTGAGTTGGGTCATAATGAGAGTGAAACATTTAAATCTGTGGCATATGGCTAAAGCGATTCTAATAGGGAAATGCATAGCCTTAAAGGGTCATAATGGAATGGAAAAAGGCACGGCATATGTTATCTATACACTAAGAAACTAGAAGTATATGATCAAATTAAGTTCAAAATAAGTAGAAGGAAGGAAATAATAAAGATTAGAGAAATTAATAGTAAAAAAGCTGAAAAACAAAGGAGAAAATTAACAAAGTCGAAAGTGGGCTTTTGCAAAGATTAAGAAAATTTATAAATATCTAGCAAGAAGGTTTAATATAACAATTGAGAAAACACAAATTAGCAGTATCAGGAAGGAAGGAAAGAGGGATATGATTATTGATTTCAATAGATATCAAAAGCATAAGGGATGACTATGAACAACTTCATGTCAATACATTTTCCAAGTTAAATTCCTTCAAAGATAAAAGATAACAAAAATAATACAAGATCCGATAGGAAATTGTGAACAGCACTCTAACTACCAAAGACAGTGCATTTCCTATTAAAATTTGTCACTGAAGACAATTCCAGGCTCAGATGGTTTCACTCATGAATTCTATTAAACATTAAGGAAGGAATAAAATGACACAAACTCTTCCAGAAAAGTAGAATATGTAACACGTCCCAGTTTATTGACGAAGCCAGGATAACCCCAACATCAAACCTGAATATACTACAAGAAAGTATTCCTCATAAATATGTTTGTAAAAATTATTTAAAAAATTTTTAATGTTTATTTATTTTTGACAGAGAGAGAGGGGAGCATGAGTGGGGGAGGGGCAGAGAGAGAGAGGGAAACACAGAATCCGAAGCAGGCTCCAGGCTCTGAGCTGTCAGCACAGAGCCCGACGCGGGGCTCGAACTCACGAACTGTGAGATCATGACCTGAGCTGAAGTCAGACGCTTCACTGACTGAGCTACCCAGGATCCCCTGTTTGTAAAAATTCTTAACAAAATATACCAAATGTTTCCAACAACCTGTGACAAACATAGCATATCATGACTAAGTCATGTTTATCCGAGAAATAAAGAATAATAAAAAAATAATAAATCTGTATTAATAAGTGGACAGTAAAAAATCAACTGGTGGAATCCACTACCGTTAACAAACTAGAGAAGAAAAGCAATATACTTATATTAATAGATTTTTAAAATCACTTAAAAATTCATTACTCTTTGGGGTGCCTGGGTGGCTCAGTCAGTTAAGCATCAGACTCTGTATTTCTGCTCAGGTCATGATCTCATGGCTCGTGGGATTGAGCCCCACATTGCGCTCTGTGCTGACAGCACAGAGCCTGCATGGGATTCTCTCTCTCCCTCTCTCTGCCCCTCGTCAGTTCTCTCTCTCTCAAAAATATTTATTTGTTTTGAGTGTGCCATCAGCACAGAGCCCGAGGCGGGGGCTCAAACTCAAGAACCGTGAGATCATGACCTGAGCTGAGGCTAGTTGCTTAACCGACTGAGCCACCCAGGTGCCCCCCAAAATCCGTTACTCTTTTATGGTAAAAACTCTAGCAAACTCAGAATAAAGAAGCCATTATGCATGGAAAGCAATAAAAATCCTATAGCTTCCATCAGCCTTAATGGTGCAGCATGTACAGTTTTACCACTTAAACGAAGAAGGAGTTAAGGACATCCCTTCATTTTACTTTTATGGAACACTTTCCTAGTCATTGTAATATGTCAAGGAAAAGAAAAACCAGGCAAAAGTATTGGAAAGAATTAAGTACACCTTTCTCTATATCAGAGAAGACATGATTTTTAAAAAATGTTTATCTGTTGAGGGAGAAAGAGAGAGAGCAGGGGAGGGGCAGAGAGAGAGGGAGAGAATCCCAAGCAGGCTCCACACGGTCAGTGCAGAGCCCTACGCAGGCCTCAATCCCACAAACCGTGAGATCATGACCTGTGCCAATATCAAGAGTTGGACGCTTAACCAACTGAGCCACCCAGGCGCCCCTGATTTTGTTTTTACCTAAAATATACTGACACGTTTTGAGTATTATGCTAAGTGAAATAAGTCAGAATAAGACAAATATCGTAAGGTTTTCTCATAGGTGGAATTTAAGAAACAAAACCAACGAGCAAAGGGAAAAATAAGAGAGAGAGAAAACCAAGAAACAAACTCTTAAGTACAGAGAATACATTGATGGTCCCCAGATGGGAGGTGGGGGAGGGATGGGTGAAGGAGGTGAGGGGCGTTAAGGAGTGCGCTGTTGTTGTGATAAGCACATGGTGATATGTGGAAGTGTTGAATAACTGTATTGTACACCTGAAACTAATACTACCTTACGTTAACTAACTGGAATTAAAATAAAAACTTTAAAAATATTGGCATGTTTAGAAAATCACTAGAAGTAAATAGGGTGAATCTTAAACCACTCACCTTAATGTGAACTAGTGTTTCTCTGTAATGAGCCCTAATTGTTTTAGGTATACCCATTCCAGCAAATGTATGAGGTAGACAGTATTATTTTTTCTATTGTGTAGATGAGGGAACAGAGGCACAGAACAGGGCCATCCTGTTTCCCTGCTGGTGGGGGGGGGCAGTGGCTGGTAGACCAGAGGACAGGTAGGAGGGCTGGTGGTTCCCCAGGCAGTGTGCAAGAACAGGTGATTGGCACCAGCCTCACCTAGGCTTCGAGCCAAGCCAGATCTTTTGGGTCTCAAATGCTCCTCTTGCTGCGGGAGGATTGCAAAGCATCCCCTGGGTACAGCCTCCCAGGACATAACTGCTGAGGGGTCTAGGTCCTGTCCTTCTGTGGTTCAGCCCCCACCGTCCTAACCCTTTATATTCCCGGCCAGCAGCACCCCAACTTGGCGTCCAGCACTGCTCTTGCACTCTATTCCCAACAAGAGGACTGGGAGGGGACATGGATGCTGGTCCTGCTTGTTGCTTCTTGGCAAGGAAGGCCCCCAAAGCTGTCTTTGGGGGCCAGAAAGGAGTTTTACAAGCCTGAGCCTCATAACTCATGGGTCATCCTCATCTTATACGTTCACACATATCCGGATGTTCCCTGATACCGATGCGTACTCACATACACACACACCCGTCTCCAAGCACTTGGACCTGACACGCACGGACACATCCTCCACTGGACGCACAGTCAGGATACACAAACACAGGCACAGATGCGCAGCAGCAGAGACATGATGCCCCCTCCCTCTCTGCCTCCCAACACATGTCACACGGACATAGACACACTCCTGAGATGTAAGTGGGCACAATCACAGACTCTGTGACATTGCGGTGAGAGCAAGGCCACATCTGTATTTTCACTACTTTTCTTCGAATCCGTTTACACCAAATTGGGGCTGGGTGGAGAGCAATCCCACCGATTTGTGCAGTTTCTTTGGACGTAATTTGGTGCTGGAAAGAAGCTAACTCTAGTTCCTTCCATTAGCACTTAATAGCTGGAGACAGCCTTCCCTCAGGATTCAAAATGTGGATGTGACTTACGAGCTCTCACAAACCATGGTGCTGTGAATTTCAATCGCCAGCAACATTGTGGGTGCCCTCTGTTATCAGTTAGGGTTCCACGGGGAAACAGAACAGTAGGGACTATATTAAGGAATCGGCTCATGAAATAGAGAGACTGGCAAATCCATAGTCTGTAGGGCAGGCAAGAGGCCAGAGACAAGCTTGAAGTAGAATTTCTTCATCACTAGAAAACCTCAGTTACTCCTCTTAAGGCTTTCCACTGATTAGATGAGGCCCACCCACGTGATTGAAGGTAACCTGTAATCTCCTTAAAGTCAACTAATTGTAGTGTTAACCACACCCACAAAATACCTTCACAGCGACATCTAGGTTAGTGTTTGATTAAATAACTGGGTACAGTATCTTGGTCAAGCTGATGCATAAAAGTAGCCATCACACCCCTTGACTCCAAGATAGACAAAGAGATGTGGTACCCAAACAAGGAAGCCACTAGCCAGGTGCACCTGCTGAGCCATTGGAATATGTTGGTCCAAATTGAGATGTTGTGCATGCAAAATGCACACCTTATTTGAGGATGCTATAAGGAAGGAATAACTGAGAAATACCAAAAGAATAATGTGTTTATATGATTATGTGTTGAAATGATAATATTTTGAATACTTTGGGTTAAATATAGTCAAAGTTAACTTCACATGTTTCTTTTTACTGATTTTATGGGGATTCTAGAAAATTGTAAATCATACATGTTTCTAACACTGCTTATAATGGACAGTGAGTATATACCTCCCTATATATATTTCACTGTATATATGGTACATATATACACCTCACTATACATATACATAGAGCTCATTATATATATGTTATCTCACTACCTATATATACATACATAGTGTATATATATATATATATATATATATATATATGTACATACACCTCACTATATATATTCCTCATTATATGTTACCTCATTATACACACACACACACACACACACACACATATACACACACACTATATAGGTACACACACCTCACTATATATACCTCATTATATGTTATTTCACTATATATACACATATATACACCGTGCATATATACACACCTCACTATATGTATATACAACTTATTATATATATGTTATCTCACTATACACACATATACACAGTGTATACACACACACATACACATATGTAGTGTATATATGAGTGCCTGGGTGGCTCAGTTGGTTAAGCATCCAACTTCGACTCAGGTCAGGATCTCACAGTTTGTCGGTTTGAGTGCTGTGTCAGGCTCTGAGCTGTCATCCTCCTTCAGATTCTGTGTCTGTCTCTCTGTCCCTCCCCTGCTCACACTGTGTCTCTCTTTCTCTTTCAAAAATAAATAAACATTTAAAAAATTTAATATATATATAGTATATGTATAGTATATAGGTATAGGTATAGATATATGTATGTATGTATATACCTATACACACACACACACATACATACATACATATATATATATATATATATATATGTCTAGTGCCATTATAAGTGCACATTGTAAGGGAATATAAGTACCATTATACACAGAATGATTATTTGAAGTTCCACATATGGAAATGGGAAATGAAAAAAGATTTTGAGCAAATATTGCTGAAAATGCTGGGTATCTATGAAGAGAGATAATCCATATTGAACTCTGTCACACATTATCACCAAAAATTAAGATTGATATAAGACCAAAATATAAAAGCTAAGTCAATGAGGTTTTATAAGGAAACAGGAGAGTACCTTCATGAAATTGGAGTCGGCAAAAATGTCCCAAGTATAATAAATCCATAAAGAAAAAAGGGAAAAAGTGGATAAATGGATAGATGACTTGTCCTCAAGAGTGAAAACTCTGCTCACCCAAAGACAGCAGTAAGAAATGAGGAGATAAGCCACAAATTGTTAGAATATATTTGTAAAATTTACCTGAAAAAAGAGTTTTCGCTAGTATATATAAAAATTCTTACAACTCTCCAATAAAAATGCAGAGAAATAACAAAAATGGGCTAAAGACTTGAACACGCACTGAGGAAGGATTACAGATGTCGATAAACACGCGACAAAGTGGTCGGCCTCATGGTTCATTGGGGAAACACCAAGGAAGACCACCATGACCTAGGACCCACACCTCTGGGACAAAGGCTGCAGTTGACACAGCTGGACGCAACAGGGACCAGCACAGACATGAGGAAATGGGGCTGTCATACTCTGCCGGGGATAAAGCAGGTAGGTACCCTGACTTTGGAAAAGGGTAAGATCTTTTTTGGCCGCAACAGCTTATGTGGCCTCTGGGGATCGGGGGCTGGAGGATGTGGCAGAGAGGGACGCCCCCCAGATTGCTGGGGCCAGCCCATCCTGACGTGTCCTGCGAGCCTCAGTGGTTTAGGGGGCAATGCCTCTCCTCTCTCTGAGCTTCCACTCCCACGTCTGCACATGGGGCTCGCTGCTCTCATGAACAGAGTAAGTGGGGTTGCCTCACTTGTCTCCTGAACATTTCTGGAAGCATGTGGCTTTTCCACCATGATTTTAAGCTTCACTTATGGGAACGACTTGCAGAGTCCACAGAGTTCAGTGTGCATCACCATGGATTGGCCAAAAATGGCCTCATGCCTGCGTCGCTCATCTCTCGTTCATTCATCCATTACACAAACACTACCAGCTACCTCCCAGAAGGAAGGTCTATGCTTGCCTCATTGCTGATAACAGTTTTCCTTGAAAGGGAATCCAGAAGCCGTCATTCTACCCTTTTATCATCTCATTTATCAAGTTATTCTGGATACCAAATAATGCAAACAAGGCCGAACGCACCATCCCTGAGCCCTCGGCTGAGAAAACCCATCTGGGTGCTGCCCCGTCTGACCACCTCACCCTGTACCACCTGGAGTCCCCTCCCAACTGCAGCCCACCTGGGTGGCCTCAGTGGCAATGTCTGACTCCCCTCTCTGGGACGGGCCACATGTGTGGCCAAGTCCCGGGCGATGTGCTGTTCACCTGGGGTGGCAGGGGGGCTGGTGACAGGTGGCAGTGAGAGTGGGGAACGAGGGTCCGTGGCCCGGGAGCCACCACTTCCTGGTCTGCCCACGTCCTGCACGGTTCTGAGGGAAGACTTAAGACTTGCTTTCTCTGTCTTTGGGTTTTCAGCTCTTCCTAGTTTTCAATTCCGTACTTCCACATTCAGTGTTTAAAACTACAGTAAGGAAAGGAAACATACTCTCCCTGTGACAAGCTCTTGGAGTTGTGCATCCGTCTTCTGATTTTCAGAGCTCTGAGACGTTCAGGGCTAGCCTTTCCTGTGCCTCTCACTCTGATTCATCTATGTTTCCTGGTGAATATCTAACGTTGTTAGAAATGCTTCAGCTGTTCGATTCACTTTCTCATTCTCCTTCCTTGTTTGAGTTCTTCCGTGTTAAATGATGTGGATTTTCCTCCTTGAATAGAATTGGCTTTGTCCTACAGACCATAATGGTTAGTGTTTTCATTGTTTGTACTTTCCACATCTTGTGCAGAATTTTATTTGGTGGCTCACTGGATCTACAGGCTATTTACATCTCTGAATTTCCCAGGCAGTCGTTGCTTTTACTTCAGATTTTGTTACTTCTTTCTAATTTTTTTAAAAAGGGGGATTGTAGAAAATGATCCCCAGTGCAGTATTTTATCTTTCAAAGCAATTTGAGGATCTCTTTGTAGTTCAAAATGGTGAATTCTGAGGAACGCGCCATGGTTGTCCGATATTAAAAATTTGTTCAGCCTTTGTAATAACAATACTCTGCTGGTCTACATCCTCAAGAATTAAACTGCCGTAATGGATTATCTGCTGCTCAGCAGAGCACTAAGTGTGACATAATTAAGAATAGCTTTGTCCTTCCTTCATTCAAATGTGCCCTCAAAGATCACTTCCACAAACATGCACAGGCATGAAAGATTATGGCCAGGCCCTGTTTCATGCACTGGGGCCACTTGAGGGGGAGAAAAGAGTGGTTCCAAGGTGGGTTTGTGCCCCATTTGTGGGCAGTGGAAAGAGGGGCTTTCTGGACTGAGAGAACATTGTGCATAATGGATTCAATAGGCCTCTGTGAGCCACGTATGGAGAAGCTTAAGTGAGGAAAGAAAGAGCCCAGGGCAGAGTCGAGCTCTTCATTGCTTTGGGACTACCTGCCTGACCCTCAGAAGGCATGGTCTGCCCCGGTGGCCTGGTGCAGGTTTGGTTCCAGATGGAACCCAGAGCAGACTTCTCCATGGGGTGGTGTGGTCCAACTGGCCGTGGTGGCCCTGGTCACCTCTGTGTCAGACTGGGCCACTGTGGGGGAGCTTCATCCTGCTGGGGATGTGTGCCTTTGCCAAGCTCAGGAGACGCTGGAGCATTTCCTGCCAGAAGCCCCTGATAGTATGAGCTCAAGTCTCACTGTCCCTGGCTATCAGTGGGAGATGCTAGATCATGCTGCAATAGTTCAAGTATTCACAGTTCTCGAGCTTTTAGGCAGAATTGTACGGTCATTCAAAGAAAGGCTTTCTGCAGAGGGAGATGAGGGACCTGCTGGGAGCAGTTCTGCACGAGCCGTAGTAAAACGTGACACTCTTAACAAGTCTCATCCTAGGTTTGGAGGAAGATGGAAACTCAAGAGGAGCTGATGACCTGGATGTGTCCAAACCTGCGAGAAGGAACGTCGTATGCATTATGGTAAGGCACAGGGCAAGGGAAAGACCTCCATGTTCAGACCAAGAGCAGCCTGTGTCTGAGACAGCAAGAAGGATTCAGCCTCCACACCAAGAAGAGAAAGCTGTTGAACATGAGCGCGAGAAGCTAATACATCCTCAAAACATCTTCCAGCAGCTGAAAAGAGACTCAAGGTCCCCACCATGATCTCCATGGCCTGTGTGAAGTGTCAGACATTATCTCTGTAGGAAGATTGGCTTAGGATCAAAGAAATGGCAGTTTCCCTGGAAGGTGGGGACATGGATGAGAATAGGGAATTAGGGGAACCATGGAATGGAGAGCATGTTGAGGACCAGGAAATGGGATTCAGGAGGAAACCAAGTATGCTGCACCATCAAGCGTGCATTTAAACATTCGGGTTAGAGAGAAAAAGCAGTGCCACGGCAATATTGCCAAAGAAGGGAAGAAGAGAGCCCACCTGACAGGTCATCACACAGGTGCCCTGACCCAAGAAGCCTCCATGGAAAGGGAGGATCAATATTTTGAGGAAAAAGGAAATGAAGTGAATGAACTACATCACCAAAGAGAAATGGAGCATCTGGGGGTATTACCTGTCAAGGCAGACTTGACCTTAGCAGGAGGTGGGAAGTTCTGAAGCCGGTGGCCTAATAAGTCTTGAGACTGAACAGGTGGACACCTACCAAAAGCAATTCCAAGGTCTTGAATTACAGCTGGAGAGAAACATTTCTTCTCATCTGTGGCAGATTCTGATCCTGGAAGGAAGAGCTCCTGATGTCTGGTGGAGAGCTGGGAAGGCTGAACAAAATTCATCGTCACCAGACAAGAGGCGAAGACTTGAGACAAAGAAGAAGTGGAAGAGTGATTCAACTCCAGCTTCTGGAAGTGGATTCTCGTGTAATTGGTGACACCAGTGGAGCATTTGGTGAGAACAATTGCTTCCCTGCTCTCTGTGCATGGGATGCCACTTCCTTTGAGATGGGACTTGACTTAACTACCTCTTTCACCATCTCCTTCATTTTGTTCTCCTCCTCTCTTCCCCAATGAGAGGTCTTCCGTGAGTCTCCATGGGAAGTGTCCTCTTCCCCAGCCTCATTCAGGAAGGCTGCGTGCACCCACATAAATCACCTTCTCCCCAAAGCCCAGTTGTCCTCTTTTTCATCTGCAGTGGTCTTTCGTTCTTCTTTCCTGGACGCTGCCACCCAGAAAATGGACATGTATCACCTCTTGGCTTCATTCAGTCTCCATGCAACATTAGCAGTCAAAATCCTGAAACATCACAATAATCATTTCTTATTTTATCTTCAGAATATCTTTGACTTCTCCATACACTTATTTTTAGGGTAGAAATCTCTTTTTATGCAAGTGGATTTACTTTCGTCTTGCATCTTGATAGTAGTATACATTTTGGGATAGATTTGGAAAACTGAGATTATGTTATCTCATTGTATGATCCTCTCTAGACAATATAAGTAGTGGTTTTTTTATTTGAAGAGTTAGCCTACTGTTCTTTCAACAATGTGGTATTATCTATGAGCAGTTTAGCCCACAAAGAAATTTGAAATAGGAGGGTATTTTCTCTGTCAACGTTTCTATCATCAGCATTATAAGACAAAGGTGTAAACTCCTTCATGATCTCAATAAATTATGCTCAAATTAAAGATTGACATGTGGGTAGACTGAAGAGGGAAGCCAATGAAGTAGCGAGTATGTAGGACTGGACCCATATCTATGCTCTGTGCCTGTGTGAGCCTCTGGAAGAGGCCAGGCTAGTGTAGACATCCAGTGAAGATGGGAGCGGGTCAGTCTATAACTCCTCACCTTTGCCCCACATCTCTAGGGCACCTGGGCCACTGTGGCCCTCAAAATAGTCATCTAGATGATGGGTGTATCCCAATGTCACTCTCTTCACAATGCGATCTGTAGGCTTACATGTTGGTGTCCCTGGTAGCATCTTGTGCCAAGTACTGGGGTGTCTGGGAGTAGGGTGTATGGAATAGCTCTGACCAGCAGCTAGTTTGACACAAGATCAAACATGTCTCCAGGTTTGGCAAGTAGGGAAGGTCATGAAGGGTGCAAGGATGGAGCCTCAGGTATTTAGGCAAAGAGTTTTTGTCTGAGACAAGGCAAGTCCCACCATGTAGAACAGGCTAGTCTTTGCTCATCTGGATCCTGGTCCAGAGACGCAACCGTTTTGAGCAAAGCGTCTGTTGGTTCTCAAGGGATTCATGCCTCAGATACTTGATATCGGTGTGATCAAGGTATGTAATGGGGATCTAGAACCTATAGGTCATCTGACTGTCACTGTGTCTCAGGTTCTCCACCTTACATGGGTCCAACATTTAGAACTTGCTACCAGTGGTCCTGAAGATTCCACTAGGAGTCAAGGGTCCCCTGGAAACCAGCACATATCCAGAAGTGGGCAGTAGTCCATATTGACTTCCCTAAGGATGCACCTCTGAGCCAGGCACCAGGCAAAAAAGAATGGGAAAGCACTAGGGTATTCCCAGAAAACAGAAGCAGCATGAGGGCTACACACTGTGCCTGTCAAGCCATCAACTTAGTGAAACAGAAGATTTTGGTGGGGGCAGGGATTGTGGGGGTCCCAGACTTGGGGGCCCAGCATCAACTGGATCTTATACCAACACACTGCAGATACTGTGTCTCTGCCTGACAGTCCACCATTAGAGAGTGTCCCTTCAGCACAGATTCTCAGGAACAGCACCAGCTGGAGGCAGATTGTTCTGGTTCCTTCCTAACCCCATGCCTGAGGTAGTCATACTTTGTTCTGGTTCCTATATTTGTTTATATCACCTGCTCTGATCTGGTTGTTTCTTCCTCGAAGGCAGAGAGACCCATCTCTGGGCAGGTCACGGGCCTTCTGTGGCTACCTCCTTATGTAGATGACCAGTGAGAGGGGGGTAAAAGCTTAGCCAGTCACCCTAAGGCCTGGGATGTGGTCACAAGGGTCATGAGGGTTATTAGAAGCCAGGCTGTGCTGCGTGCCCTGTGGACGGGTAGATGACTGGACTCCACATGTCCTGTTGGGGATAAGTTCTATCTCATTGCCCTTTAGCTTCAAGGAGGGGCCAGGAGAAGGTAATGGTTCAGCATCACCACCAGAGAAATCAGCGTGTAGGGCTTCACCCCTGTCTCAGCCACTGTCCAGACGCGACTGGCTTCCCAGACAATTCCCTCACTTTGAGAAGTCTCCCCTGTTGTGCGAAATCAATGATGGTTTTGTCTGAAAATGACCAGCAGAGGGCAGCATACACCAGGTGCTTCAATTTTTCTCTTTTCACTTTTTTTTCAATATATTCAAAAAACATTGGCTCTTGGCACTATGCGTACAGGCTGTGCACATGATGGGGGTCATGGCGAGCCAGGCCTCCCTGGCCTCTCTCATGGGTCTGCTCTTTCAAACTCAGCCTTCATGTCTGTCTGTCTGTGGGCTAAATCCTAGAAATGCATAAAAAGGAGGGTTCTTCTTTCTCCTAGGATGAGATCTGAGCCCCTGTTTCTTTTGGACAAGTGTGAGGACCTCCCTGGATTACCAAGGGCAAGTACGAAGGACACAAGGTTTTGTGGGATACCTCCCAGGATGGCCCCACTGGGCTCCTCACCATCTCTGTCTGCAAAGTTTGCCAACCAAGACCAGAGGTGGGGGTGGGGGGAGTGGGAGTGGAATTTAAATCCTTATGAAGGAGAAGTCGAGTCTTTTCAACAGAGATTGCTGAAACTTCTCAGTATCTCAGAAGAGATATAATCAATCCTGACCTCTGCCACACAGTCATGTAAAATTAACTCAATTTTATGACTGAATATAAAAGCTACGTCAATAAGCTTTCTACAAAAAACAGGAGCATATCCTCATGAAATTGGAGCAGGCTAAAAGTCTTGGTAGGATATTAAAACCAAAAACAAAGATAAAAAGAAATGGGTGCACTACCTTTCACTGAAAATGAAAACTCTCCTCAACAGAAGGCACCAGTGGAGAAAATGAGATGAGAGAAACATTGTTAGAAAATATCCATAAAATGGGGCGCCTCCGGGGCTCAGTCAGTTGAGCATCTGACTTCAGCTCAGGCCGTGATCTTACAGTTAGTGGGTTCGAGCCCCGCCTTGGGCTCTGTGCTGACAGCTCAGAGCCCAGAGCCTGCTTCAGATTCTGTGTCTCCCTCTCTGTCTGCCCTTCCCCTGTACCCACTCTGTCTCTCTCTGTCTCTCAGAAATAAATTAAAATTTTTTTAAAAAATTAGAAAAAAGAAAATATTCATAAAATTCATCTGAGAAATGGCTTATTCTAAAATATATAAAACTTATTGCAGGGGCACCTGGGTGGCCCCGTTGGTTGAGCATCTGACTCTTGATTTTGGCTCAGGTCGTGATCTCACGGTTATGAGATTTAAACCTGGGTCAGGCACTGCGCTGAGAGCACAGAGCCTGCTTGGGATTCTCTCTTTTCCTCTCTCTCTGCCCCTCCCCTGCTCACTCTGTCTCCAAATAAATAAATATTAAAAATACATATCTTGCAAAGAAATAAAAAAAAAGTAGGCATAAGACTTGAAAGGAAAACGTACAAAGGGAAAAATACAAAAGCTCAGTAAGACAATAAAGTAATTAGCACCATTTCTTATCAGGGAAATAGTCATGAACCACAGTGAGATGATACTCACAACCTCAGGCAAAAAGCTGCAATTAGAATGAACACAGCAGGAATTAGCCCAGACACTGGAAACCAGAACTGCCTTACTCTGCTGGGGAGAAAGCAAGGGGTACCACCACTTTGGAAAATGGTAGGATGACCCTAACATCTTCTGTGACATATGATGACCAAGGGTTGCAGGTGACACTACAGAGCAGTTGGGGTGTCTACCCTATAGACAGTGAGGTCAGCCCATCATGCCCCGTCCTGACCTGTCCTGAGAGCCACAGGAGGGCAAGGTCAGACGTTAAGGGAACAATGCCTCTCCTGTCTCTGAACTCTTTTCCACAAAGGGCCCTCAGCTTGTGTGAGCACAGCTCTTCCTTGAGTAGAGTGGGTTTGCTTGTGTCTCCCCAAAACCTGCCAGCAGCATGTGGCTTTTCCACCATGGCTTAAAGCATCTACAGAGTCCACAGAGTTCATTGCGAGTACATAGATTCATCCAACAACTGTGTCCACATCATTCATTCACTCATTCATTCATTCATTCATTCATCCCATTAGCAGGTACAGGCACATCCCAGATTTTGCAACAATCCTCCTATAGATACCTAGCTCATTATCTGCCACTTCTCTCTTTCAGACTTGATCTTACTAATTGTTTCGTAGAAGGGAGCACAAATAAAGCCACAAGGGTGGTCCCCAGTCCTCCTGGACAGAAAACTTCTCTGAGTGGTGATGCCAGGCTGTGCTTTTCAGCCCTGCACAACCTCCACACTCCAATCTGGGCTGGAGCCCTCTGGCCACAGCCTAGATGGGTGTTTTCTCAGTCTTGCCTCCATGATGAGCTGGGAGTGCAGGGGTCGGAGGGGCAGGTGGCACTGAGAGGCTGGTCTGGAGTCCAGCACGGCTGTTCCCAGCGGCTCATCCCTGCACCTCCCCACACAGATTCTCGGAGCTAGAGATTTGTTTTCCTCTATATCTTTGTTTGTCCATTCTTTCTGATTTTCAGTTTCTACCTTCTCTATGTAAGAGAGAGAAAGAGGGAGATGGCCACTCTGTTTCAGCCCTGGAAGTTGTAATTAAAGTCTTCCAACGTTCTGAAATCTAAAAGATACTGTTTTACTATGTACTATGTTTTGGTCCATTCAGGCTGCTATAACAAAATACCATAGGCTGGGGGGGCTTCTGGACGACAGAAACTTATGTCTCATTGTTCTGGAGTCTGAAAGTCCAAGATCACAGATTCAGTGTTGGGTGAGGGCTTCCTGATTTATACTTCAATTTTCTCTGCTTTTTTCTAATTCTACTGAAATGTAACCACAGAAAATTGGCTCCATTGAAATATTTTATTTAAAAAAAATTGAGAGGGGCGCCTGGGTGGCTAGGTCAGTTGAGCACCCAACTTCAGCTCAGGTCACAATCTCACAGTTTGCAGGTTCGAGCCACACGTCTGGCTCTGTGCTGACAGCTCAGAGCCTGGAGCCTGCTTCGGATTCTCTGTCTCCCTCTCTCTCTCCCCCACTCATGCTCTGTGTGTGTGTGTGTGTGTGTGTCTCTCAAAAATAGATAAATATTTTTAAAAAATTAATTAAATAAATTGAGGATCAGTTTGTTGTCCAAACTAGTAAATTTTGATAAATGTTGCATAGCCACATGATCTTAAACATTTGTTCAACATTTTAAATCACGTGTACTCCACTGTTCTGCATTGCCAGGAGTTTTAAATTCTTAAGGAAACCAGCAACTTAGATTATTTTGTAATACCCCTTAGGGATGACCAGTAGTGGCTTTGCTTCTCCTTTCTTCATTTGGGTGCTCATTCATTGATTCCTTCCATAAACATGCACAGAGCACTGAGCACCTCATCCTAGCTGGGCTTGCCATGGTCGCTGGGGAAACATGGGTGAGGAAGGACAGGGTTTTGTATATGGTTGAGCTCCCCCACCGTGGGCAAGGAAAGAGGAAAGGCAGAAGAAACAGCATGCACAGAGAACGGGGTGGGCATTGGGGAACCTAGAAGAAAAAGTTTAAGTAGAGGAGAAAAAGCCAAGAGCAAAGGAGAGGGCGTGTGAATTCTTTATTATTCTGTTCCTGCCCACCCAGCCCTCCACAGGCACGGTCAGCCTTGGTTCTCTGGTGCAGGTTGGGTTCAGCGAGTAGCTCCATTGAGTGATGGCCATGATGTGTTGTGGTCCAGTCAGCCATGATAGCTGCAGGGGTCCCTCCTGCAGACTGAACCACTAGGCAGGAATCCCATCGAGAGGGGATCTGTAGGGTTGAACAACCCAGGAAATAGCGAAGAGTTTTATGGCAAAAGCACATCATGATGGAAGACCAAGGCTGTCCCTGGATATTGGTGGGAGATGGCAGAGCGTGGTGTGATTGTTCAGCTGGTCAAGATTATCTTGGTTTTATACAGAATTTTCCAAAGAAAAGCTTTTTTTTTTTTAAATAAGGAGGTAAGGAACATGCCAGTAGCAATCCAGTGCTGGACGTAGCAAAATGGAATAAGACGTCGTCGACGTGTCTTATTCTGTAATGGAAATGACATAAACTCCAAAATGCCAGATGACCCGGACTGTTACAAGCCTATAATTAGAGACATCATGTACATGATAGTAAAACACTGGGGAAAGAAAATCCTCAGATGTTCAGATGAAAAAGAACCTGTACGATACCGCAGTTAAGATCCTGACGTTGCAGGAACCAGCAATCCATTAAAACACAAACAGAAGAAGCTAGAACACATTTAGAAGTACTGTGGGCAACTGAAAGGATTCTTCATCTCCGTGCCGATGTCTCTGGCCATGCGGAGAGTCAGGTGTTGTCTCTGCAGGACCACTGGCTCAAGAACCAAGAATTAGCAGGTTTCTGAGAGAAGAGGACGCAAGTGATAATGTGGAGCCGGAGGAGGGACAGCATGTGGATGACCAGGCAAAAGACGGTGGAGGAGAGGAAGGACGCTGCAATGTCAAATAATGGTCTAGAGCAACATCAGTTCTACACCATCAGCACTAAGAGCAGAGCTCACCTGACCGGGTATTGTACAATGTCCAGACCACGGAAGCCTCGATCAGAAGGGCAGTTCGGCGTCTCGTGACGAAGGGAAATGAAGTGACTGAGTTTTTCGAGAGAAAGAAAGGGAGCTTGGCAGGATGGTTTCCTGGCAAGGTGGACCGTGACTTGCAACAAGAGATGAGACGTCCTGAAGCAAAGGACCCCTTGAGCTGTGAAATCTACAGACAGGGATTTCAGGATCTCAAAGGCAAGATGGAAAGAAACATTTATCCTTTGCAGAGACAGCGTCTGTCCCTGGAACCAAAAGCCCAGGGTAAGAGGCTGAGTGAAATATCGTCTCCAGACAGAGGGTCACAGATCTGAGACAGAGACTGATGGAAAGAGCAGTTCAACTCTGGCCTAGTGTACCTGTTGGTCCCAGCGGAGCGTTTGGCAGAGGGAGTTGCATCCCTAATGGCTGTGCATCGGGCGGTGTGTCCTTTGTGATGCAGGGCCCCTGCTCTGCTGACTGTCACATATCCTCCTGTTTCTCCTCCACCCTGTCTTCTTTACCCCAGCCAGAGGTTTCCATGGGTCTAACTAGGGAGTAACTGCAAGAGGAAGTCTCCATCCTGCACCCCTCCCCCACAGGAAGCCCGCGCTGTGCGGCCCCAAGTGGTTCCCCATCAAGATCAGTTCGTTGTCCTAATTTCCACAGGACACCTGCCTCCATCAAGTGGAGTGCTCTATCGCCTAGACTCAGTCATCCCAGGCTACCCTGGCGGTCAAAATCTGGAAACACCCTGAAATCTTTAACTCCCTTGGCTTCTTAATTTTTCTTAAACTATTGTCTTTATCCTACCTATTTAATTGTTGGATAGAAAACTCTTTTCAGCAATGGTTTTACTTTCTCATTTTTCATCGCGATCACAGAATCGTTTTCATGGTAGATTTAGAAAATAGAAATCGTCTAACATCCCCTCTGTGTTGCACTCTTATTTATTTTTTTTTAATTTTTTAATGTTTATTTATTTTTGAGAGAGAGAGAGAGACAGACAGACAGACAGACAGTGTGAATGGGGGAGGTGCAGAGAGGGAGGGAGTCACAGAATCCGAAGCAGCAGCTCAGAGCCGGATGTAGGGTTTGAACTCACAGACCGTGAGATCATGACCTGAGCCGAAGTCAGCCGCCCAACTGACTGAGCCCCCCAGGCACCCCTACGCTCTTTGGAACATAGAAGTATTATTTTATGTGATGAATCAGTCCACTATTCCCTAGACAACGCAGTGTTATGTGTGAGCTTTTTTGCTCAAAGACACATGTGGAAAACAAGGGAACATTCCCTCTGTTAATGTTTCTATTTACCAGCATTATAAGAAAGATGAAAATCCCTTGGTGGTTATCTATTTACTAGCATTATAAGAAAGAGCTGAAAACCCCTTGGTGGTCTTAATAATTTATAGCTGAGTTAAGGAATGGCCAGTCTGGGGGTGCCTGAGTGACTTAGTTGGCTAAGCATCCCAACTTCAATTCAGGTCATGATCTCTTGGCTGGTGGGTTCGGGCCCTGCGTCAGGCTTTGGGCTGACAGCTCCGAGCCTGGAGCCTGCTTCGGATTCTGGGTCTCCCTGTCTCCTTCCGTCCCTCCCCTGCACACACTCTGTCTCTCTTCTTCAAAATAAATAAATAAATAAACAAACAAACAAAAAAGCATAGGCAGTCTGTGATGACTGAGAGGTGAAGGCCGTGTTTGGGGTCTAGTAGGGCTGGGCACATTCTGGTGTCGTGCCCACTGGGCCGGTCAGCGGCTGGGGCTGCAACATACTAGCTGCTCATTAAAAGGGAGGTGGGCTCAGGCTGTGCCTCCTCACCTTCCACCCTCCTCAGCAGCAGGTCTGAGACAGTGAGGCCCTCAGGCCCTGTCTGGATCATGGGCTCTCTCTAGTGTCCCTGCCCCTTCCCAGTCCTGGGTTTGGGCTGCACCTCAGGCCTCGGCTGGGGCCTCACTGCTGAGGGTGGAGCAGGGAAGCATCGTGGCTCACCAGCCCCGCTGACCGGAGATGTGGGTGACCCCGGCAAGAGGGAACCTCGGGGAATGTGGTGGGGGGTCCTCTGTCCGGGGCCCAGGCCACAGGCTGAGCTCGTGTGGGGCCTATTCCACTGCCGCCCTTATGGAGAGAGGACGGCCGGTGCTGGGAGAGAATGTGTGGCAAGCCCTGCCTGGGGCCAGCCGGAGCAGGGGGTGAGCTGGCGCTCTGGGAGCCAAAGGCAGTGAGGTACCTCCCAGTTTATGGCACCGCGCTGGGCCTCGCGTTCCTGATACGCGTGTGGACACAGGGGAAGGTTCCGCGGTGAGCGAAGGGTGCCACCGGGGCACTGTGTCGTGTGAAGGGTTAACAGCGCCCGCCTTCCTCTGTGGCCGAGTTTGCCTTGGGTCGGCGTCCCAGCCCCGTTTGCCTGGCACCCCAGCAGAGGGGGGATGTCAGCGGTGTTCCTGAGCAGCCCTGCGTCAGGGAGAGATGACTCCCGCTGGTGAACTCCCTGTGACCCGGCAGGACGGCCTGGGCCAGAAGTGCCAGTTTGGGAGGCAGAGCTCTGGACTTCCCAAAGTGATGATTCTTCCAACTTCCGTGTCCCGGGTGGAGACCTGGCCATGTTGCCTTTGGAGATGCTGTTGTTGGTTCCTAAGGGCTGGAAGATTGTGCCCTGGCCCTGCTCCTCCCGGGGTGCGTGCTGTCTTCACCCCAAAGCGTTGCTTCCAACGTGCTGGTGCAGAAGCAGGAAGGGAAGCGTCATTATGTTGTGCAGGAACTTTCAACTGGACTGTGCGCCCGCCGTATTTGGCAAGGGGCATCTGTATGTGTGTGCGCGTGTGCGTGCGTGTGCGCGTGTGCACTCAGAATACTCGGCCAGCCCCCTCCCACAAGTGGCCTGTTTGATAACGAGCGGTGGGTGTGTCCTGCTGTCCTTTTCAGGGCCACTCCCCACCTGGGACCCTGGCTGGGGATCACCGGGCAGACAGACCCTCCCCACGAGAACCTTTCCCACCGGGGCCAGGACTGGGGCAAAGCGCACACGCAGGTACAGGGGTTAAGAGAGCCTCGTCGTCCAGAAGGCCACAGCCCAGGCAGCTGGGAGCTGAGTGAGCAGGGAAGGAGTACAGACGGGGGTCCGGGGGCTGTGGGCTCCGGCGTGAGGGCGTCCGTGCCGACGAGCTCAGGACCGCCTCCCTCTGTGGCTCCCGGGCCAGGTGACGGCACAGATCCCGAGAGGAGGGCCTGGTAGACCCGGGGCTGAAAGAGGGGCGTGTTTCTGCGCGGCCAGGGTGGCATCGGGACACGAAAAGCAGGAGCCTCAGGAGGAACGAAATCCTTCAGTCTGCAGCCACTACACAGGGACGGGGGTTTCGTATTCACATGCTTTGCCTTGTGAACTCCATTCTCTGGAGGACTTAAGAAAAGTCACTAGTGTTCAGTTTGTTTGGCGTTTTGTTGTTGTGAAGGTGGGAGTTGGATTTCTAAGCCCTTTACGTGTTGGAGCTGAAATTAGGAGCCAGAATGTATTATTTTTTGTGTAACCCAAATGCTCTCTTTCCTGTAAACGTCGTTTAAAAAGGAGGCGGCAGGCAGAGAGGACAGTCCCTACTTTATGGTCCATCCCCGATGGCAGAGTTCTGTTTGCTGGTCGGGGTCTGACAGCATTGGGCTCCATCCAGCTTCCCTGAGGGGCATGGGGACCAGCACTTCGGCACCTGTGGGTCCCACCAGGCTCCCTCCTACCAGCTGGGAAGGTCTGATTTACTGGGGCAGTAGCCCTGTGGCCCCTGTGGGCACATGTGTTCCCAGCCGGAGCGGGACTCGGTTTTATGGAGTCCCTGAATACATCCACATTCCTCCCAGATGAATGAGAAATGAGTAACTGACTGAGAATTTGCAGACAAAGATTCATAAAGCACTATTCAGCTAACACTTCATCAACTTTATTGTTAGAACCCCGTTTTCTTGCTTTCCCAGACAAATTTTCTCCCTTCCTTGCTTTTTCTCCTTTCCTTCTCTTTCTTCCTTTCTTTCTTTTTCTCCTTCCCTCTTTCTTTTCTTTTCTTCCCCTCCCTTCTCCTCCCCTCCCCTCCCTTTGTCTTTTCTTTTCTTTTTTCCTCTTTTCTTTTCTCTTCTTTTTTCTTCTTTCCTTTCCTTTCCTTTCCTTTCCTCTTCTTTTCTCTTCTCTCCTCTCCTCTCCTCTCCTCTCCTCTCCTCTCCTCTCCTCTCCTCTCCTCTCCTCTCCTCTCCTTTTCTCTTTCTCCTCTTCAGTGGCTATCAGAATGCCCTCATGGACCTGGCCAATTTCTTTTTCACTCACCATGAGAGTGCTCCACTTAGAAAAACCGAAAGCTCTTAAATTGGGCCCATCTATTCTTTTGTACATTCACAATTTGTGAAGATTTCGGTAATCTGAGAAGGAAGTTCTTTGCTGGTTTTGGTCATTGGTTTCTTAGGTTGTTGCTGGGGAGTGTCTCCCTCCCTTTGACAGGATTCTTGTCATTCTTGCACACTTCCCACACGCGAAAACCACCAGATGGGTGCCATCCTGTGCTGCAGGCTGGATGAGCGACTAGAGATAGCACTTGGAAAGAGCACTGGGCCTGAAAATCAGGAAACAGGCTTCTGGTTACCACTCTATCATTTTGGTGATCCTTCCAGAGACATAGCTTCCTGACCTGTGAAATTTGGGGGGTCAAGGAGATTTAGAAAGAGAATTTCTGGGGCACCTGGATGGCTCAGTTGGTTGAGTATCTGACTCTTGATTTCAACTCAGGGCATGATTTCATGGTTCATGGGATTGAGCTCTGCATCAGGCTCTGTGCTTGGGATTTTCTCTCTCTCTACCTCTCCTCCATTCATGTGCATTCTCTTTCTCTCTGTCTCTCTCTGTCTCTCTCTCTCTCTCAAAAAAAAAAAAAAAGAGAGAGAGAGAGAAAACAGAGTTTCCAACACCCACTTAAAAATTTTTAACTATCATTAACATATCTTGCAATTTAAGATAGCATATGCCTCACAATTCTTTATGCCTTGTTTTAGAAAGATAACTTACCCAAGTTATAATAGAACAACATCTACTAACAGTCGAGGATGGTTATTTGTTTTGTTTGTTTGTTTACCTATTTATTTCAACAAATCAAATTTCTAAACAAGATGTCTAAACACACAAGACAACACTGGATAGTCACAATATAATTTCATACAATGAGAGAAAAAAAACCCTCAACATTTCCTTTTCATCTTTTTTCTACGTTTGTGCAAAGAACATGTAAATACATCTGTCTTGTCGCCTACAGTCAGGTATGGGGTTTCTTTCTGGGAAAGAGATTTAATAAAAATCAAACAGAATTCTCTTACTAACACCGTCAAAGAAAACAAGAGGTTAGTCAAATTTCCTACCTTCATGATGTAACTAAATGTTCTCTGGAGATCTGACTCCACTTTTAGTTAAAAGGATATTGAAGGGTAGCAGCACGTTTCACCCAAAATGTGCCCCTTGGGTGTAGTGACCATTTTGAACTGAAGTTACTTAAGTGCCAGAAGCATATTCTGAGCCTCCTTCTTTCCCCCAGAAAGCAGGAAATAGATTTCCATTGAGGGTCCCCCTCCCCCCCCCCCACTCCGCTGCCCTGAGGGTAGAAGGCATCCATATTGTCCTTCTGGGGCCTATCTTACCTCCTTATCGGAGACGGGGAATTCTGGGCCCAGAAGGCTGTATAATCAGATCTTCACTAAATCACTACCTCACTCCCGACTCCCTTGTCTTTTCAATTCTTCACAAACATACTGTTCTTTGTCTAAAAGGTATAAAGCCTGTCTCTTTTGTTCCTTCCTTGAGTCCCATACACAACGTTCAATTTGTTTTACTCCTGTTTATGTTTCCCGTCAATTTAATTAATAATTAAAAGCCCAGCCAAAAAACCCAGAAGGGAAGAAGGGAAAGGTTTTATTCCTGACAGTGTTAGAGTAAACATACTTCCCACACCCTTGTGAAGACCTCTAGCGATAAGTAATTTGTGCTGGAGTGGGAAAAGGATACATTTTTGAAGTGAGACAATAGTTTTGCAACTTGCAGAAAGAATATGGCTTTCAAATTCTTTAAATTATAGTGAAAAATAAATTTTAAAGGGCCAGCTAGGATATTTCCAATAGATTACTACAGCAGCCACCTTCCAGCCATCTGGTAAGATCAATATTCCTTTTGGTGACACTGCATTTTCTTTTCCAATTAATCTGTATTCCCTGATCACACACATGTAAAACTGAATGATTTCCAAATGCCTGATTAAATCATTCCTTGCTTGGCATATCGTCGTGCCAGAAAATTTAGAAATAACATATCTTTATTGTGAGGCATGTGAAAACTGGCAGTATAAAATCCTTTGTGATTCTAAATAAATATCATTGGTGTGTGTTTGTATGCACCTGTGCATTCCCAAATGCATTGTGGTAACCTATTTTCAAAGATTAGAAGAGGGCTAGAGAACGTATCATCACCCTTATTCAAAGGAAAAAATAAAAGAACCCTGTTACAATTCATAGCATTATTTTTTTCAGACTTCCGTAGCGCACACACTGAATGCGTTTTTCAGATTTCTCATGCCCTTAATTCAGGTGATATGGGTCAGCTGAATGGAATAACCAGTGTCTAGCAGCAAAAGCGAGTAAGATAATGTGCTTTCTGGTGCGTACTTACTTCCAAAGCTGCCTGGGAGACTTTCCTCTGGGCCACTCATTTATCCTTTACGGATGAGCAGTACCGTTCATCAGGAGGTTCCTACATGCGCGCCTGTGGGGCTCAGTCCATTAAGTGTCCAAACCTTGGCTGCGGCTCAGGTCATGATCTCAGGTTCAGGAGTTCGAACCCTGCTTGGGGCTCGGTGCTGACAGCCTGCTTGAGATTCTCGCTCTCTCTCTGCTCTTCCCGAACACTCTCTCAAAATGTATAAATAAACCTTTGAAGAAAAAACAGAAGGAGCTTACTGTAAAGAATAAGACTGGCTGAGACCACAATCACTCTGTTGATGAAACACCAGGTTGTTCTACAAAATGACAGAACCTGAATATTTGTATGTAACAAATTAACACTTTTTGCCTCTCAAATAAAATGTTCATTTTTACAAAAATGTTCTAAAATGGACTTGATTTTTTTTACTTTTTTAAGTAAGAAAAATACTTTACTTTTTAAATTAAGAAAACAATTTAATTAATTAATTAAGCTTGTCTATCCCATTGATTTTTTTCATTAACTTGCTTTTGCACCGACAGGAAAACAGCAAAGTTCCGTACATATTATCTACAATATAAAAGATATTTCAGGGGCGCCTGGGTGGCACAGTCGGTTAAGCGTCCGACTTCAGCCAGGTCACGATCTCGCGGTCCGTGAGTTCGAGCCCCGCGTCGGGCTCTGCGCTGATGGCTCGGAGTCTGGAGCCTATTTCCGATTCTGTGTCTCCCTCTCTCTCTGCCCCTCCCCCGTCCATGCTCTGTCTCTCTCTGTCCCAAAAAATAAATAAACGTTGAAAAAAAAATTTGAAAGATATTTCAGGTCATTTCTCGTGTCATATTTTGTCATTACTTCCTCTCACTTATACCCCAACAAGGACTCAGAACTTCTTTATAAATTTTTTTAATGTTTGTTTTTTGAGAGAGAGTGACACAGTGCGAGCGGGGGAGGGGCAGAGAAAGGGACACACAGAATCCGAAGCAGGCTCCAGGCTCTGAGCTGTCAGCACAGCCTGACGCGGGGCTCAAACCCATGAACTGTGAGATCATGATCAGAGCTGAAGTCGGATGCTTAACTGACTGAGCCACCCAGGCGCCCCTGGAATTCTTTATAAAAACATTGTTGTACTTGAAGTTTCAACTCTGGCATGTGACAGCTTGGACGTCATTTTCCCGTTGTTCCAACAGGAAAAACGCTGAATGCACAGAAAATCAACAACTTTTCTGGAACCTGTTAAAGAATTGAACTCACGGGACAAATGGCCACTTCAAAACCTGGGGACAAGTGAATACTGATAAAGACAACTGACATCAGCTTAGCTGGGGCAGAAACCGTAGAAACACTTACATGGTAACTTTGATGATGCTGGAGGCTCAGTGTGGACCACTTTGGGAATGAGAAAGTCCTGAGAGCACAGTTTTAGGAGGGGGACTGTACATTCAGGGCCCTTACCTCCAGGAATCTCACCAAGCACACAGCCAAGAAAAATGACTGTGTCTTTGTCAGCGAGGAGGAGAAAGGAACCTTTTGGAAATATGTGCAATCTGTTCTCTGTAACAAAGACCTACCTCCAGTGAACAGGCTTTGTCACAGCTGTGCCTAGAAGGATCTGGGGGCCCTGCTATTTGTCTGTACCCTCTTGCTCCTCCCATATACATCCTTTCCTTTATTAAAGCCTTAGGTAGGTGGCAGGTATGTTCTGTGCAGTTGTGAAAGTCCATTCAGTGATTGGATCTGTTGAGATGGTTATAAAAAGCAGTGTTTTTCTGGCCTGCCAGTTGGAGGCTCATAGATTCTCGAGATATTCGAACTGGTAAAAACCTTTGCACTGGTAAACGATTCTCATTTGGGAAGAAATAAATGCAATTTTCAGAGCCTTATTAGAACCCGAACCAGAAGCTTCAGGGTAGAGCCTGGGGACTTGTATCTGGAACTCTGATCAGGTGGTTCTGGTGATACTTTGGGAACCCCCTAACCTAAACCCTGAGAGATCCTCAGTCATCCTGAAGCCCCATCCAGGACCCTACATAGCAGGAATGTGTCTTGTCTGCTGGGAAGAAGTAGTCTAATCCACAGCGGGGAGAAAGCACAGTGTAAATAAATAGAAATCAAGGAAACCATTGGGTTAAGCACTTGATACATCCTGGCTTTTAAACTTTTACAGTAAATTGCCTAATAAGCTATAACTGTTTACACATGTTGCAGTCAACCTCTAGATGTATTATTACAAGGATCATCCAAACTAGTAGAAAGTAAAAGCAAGTGTTATACAATGGTCATATCTGGGAACTGGGGGAAGGATTGCGGCTGGCGACAACGGTCACTACACAGTTTTAGAGCCACCGTCACTGTCCCAGGCTTTGCTGCTGTCCGTAGTGGCCCCACAATGGTTTAGGGCTTTTTCTCCCCATCAAGACAGTGAGCCAAGCACTCAGGAGCCACATCTCGGGAGCATTTATCCACCTCTGAGAAGTCAGCCATTTCTAAAATGACCTCTCCTTTTCAGAGATACATTTTATAATAATTATTGATGTGGCTTCTCCTGCCCTCAGCCACAGCCTCTCTTGCTTCTCCCCCCTCCCCAGACTCCCTGGTCCACAGGAACAAACTAAATTGACTTGGAATCAAAGTGCCCTACACCAAACACAATGTATCTGAAACCAATTTCAAAGAAACCATGAAGACTACAAAAAAGTAGCAAACCTGGCAAAGGAAAAAGATTTAGATCTCAAGGACATATTGATGGCAACATTTGTAAACATTTATAACTTACCAAGCAATCTAACGCAAAAGTTTAGAAGACAATATATGTCACATGTTTTTTTCTTTGGTTTAAATTTATTATTTATACTGTACTTTTTTTTTTTTTAACCTACGTGGGTTGGACTCTCTTTTCCAGACTTTTTCTTAGGAAGTGGAAATGCAGGCATATCTCTTGTGACTGAGTGAGATGTGGAATGTCTAGGATTCTAAGACAGAAAATTGTGCTAGTCTCTGTGTACAGAGACAAAGGAAGAGACTATATTAAGGACTAGGATATTATTCTCTGGGGGAAACAATCCCGAGGCAAGACTGAGGAACTAGTCTGTGGGGCTTGGGCAATGAATTTGGGCCATTGGGCTGTAAAAACACGAGTTATACATATTTGTGTTTCAGATTCTGGGGGTACATTGAGAGTCCTGGGAAGGGTGACAATGGCAGTTCATCATAATTCGCTGTAATTACATGTGCCAGGGGGGGGCTGGGCAGGAAGCAGACGGCTCACCAGAAGGTTCACACCCCTGTTTATTGAAGAGCTAGATACAGAGATGTGAGCAGAGTCTGAGAGATGACAAAGCGCCATGAGGCAGGCAACCTCCGGGCCCCAGGAGACAGGAAAGGAAAAAAGCAGAACCGCCTGGTGCCAGACGGCAGGTGGGCAGGATGTGCGAGGGGAGTGACGGTGATGACCCCACCCTGACTTGTCTCCCCTTCGGCTTTCTGATCCTTTCCAGTGTCCCCTATTAGGTGAACCCAGAAGAAGCCAGAGGGCCGGGGAGCAGCCCACATAGGACACAGAGCCAGGCCAGGGAAAAAGAGGGCAACGCCTCGTGCTGGAGAGACTGGTCAGTATAAACAGCATCGGGAAGGTCTAATCGCTGAGCCGTATCGGTCACCTTGAAATTCTTCAAGGCTGTGTTTTCCAGCAACCAGAGCCAAAGGGCTCAGAGTGCAGAAAAATGAAGGGAGTTTGGGAGGAGAGGGAGGAGCTAGGACTTTGCATGCCCTTTCGGCTCCCCATGAACACTGGGATTTTCTGGATGTTGGGAAAGTATGGGATGTGAAAAACCATGTTGGCATCAAACAGAGCTTGAGTTCAAGTCCGATTCTATCCTTTTCTGCCTGTGCCACTTTCACGCAGCTACTTAACTTCTCTGAATGTCAGTTTCCTCCTTGCTAAGTGGAAGTAATTATGCCTGTGCCTTAGGGTTATCGTATTAAATGAGACACACAGACATGCCAAAATGCCTGGCGTATAATAGGCAATCAAAGGATATTATTGCTTCTTTCGTGCCCAAGTAATGGTAGCACTGGAAGGGTCAGGTGTAGACGTCTCCCAAATTCTCGTGATGACCGCGAGTCATTAGCTGTAATTACTTCGTAAAAACCTCTGACAGAGAAAAGTGCAGTACAGTTGGACGGGTCAAGAGAAATCCCTGCTTGTCCCTTTAAACTTTTTTCCTCAAATGTGTTACCCGGTGAATTGTATCTATTCTCATTAACTATTCTGTGGCTCTTTCTCTAGTGGGGGAAAGCGCATCGCTTCAGCTCACAGTGCATTCATATCTTTGAACACAAGATGCATGAGGGGCAGTAGCTATTTCTCACCACTCCCTGGATTTTGAGGGTAAGTTCAGCCTTATCATTTTCCAGCTGAGAAGCCCAAGGTGAGAGATGAAGTGTCTTTGCCATTATCACATGGCTCAGAGATAGGAATGTTCAACCCACTGAGCTATGAGCCAAAGGCATTTTGTAGGGACAGATAATGTTGAAGTGAATCGTATTTATGAAATATGAACTTCAGCACCAAAATACCAAAGTCCTCACTCTTAACCTCTTGTTGAACGTTAAATAAAATGGTTGTAACTGGCCAGACTCTACTATCCTCCAAATCAGAGCAAAAAAATTATCATTTAGAAACCTCACGGGAAATCACATTCCACTGCCTTCGTAATGAGGAGGGGCTCTAAAAACATTCGGTGTCCTGGTGGCCGGATTTAGGGAGCCAGACTGACTCAGAACGTGGCCCACACACATGCATCTAAATATTAATGATTTGATTTATTAGACTCCAAGTTGGCTTTTGAGTGAGTGAGACAGGATGGGTCTGTCCAGTTATTTACAGAAATCTTAGGATTTCCCGTGACTCTCGTGCAGTGCTGAGTTGACCTTGGCTATGGAAAGCAGACTTAATTAGGCCTGACGTGGTCCTCTCCAAACACAGTCCTTCTGCAGCCTGGGAACGCAGGGGCAGAAGTGCTCCCGTTAAGGCGTGTGGCGCTGTCCAGGAGGCACCTGTAGTTGGCCAGCAGTGAGGGTCTCTCTTACAGTCACCCTTGCGCAGGAAGCCCACCCAGGATGTGCTGGCTGAAAGAGACACGGACCCTTTCAAATGTCCACAGGGAACTTGCTTTTACCATATCGACGGTGTGGCCGGGGATGCTTTTTGTGAGTCCTGCTTACTCATTTTGGTGCCGGAGTGCAGTCATCTCGGGCTTCCGCTGCTCCTTCATCAATGCGGAGTATTCCAAGACATGGAAAATCTGGGATCTAAACCCTGACGGAACCCCACGCGGGTTCTGAAGATCTCTGCTTATACGTCTCGGTGTCCAAGAAAACTGACAGAAGAAGCAATGTACTGCGTGTTGTACTCTCACCATCGAGGAGAGAGAGATGTAATGCCAGAACGGATCTCAGTAACGATGGGGTGTCCAGAATCCAGTTCCAAGTGGCACTGAACTCCGTGCCTCAGTGTCCGTGTGGCTTTAAAAACAAATCGTGAGTTTTCGACCACTGCCTCGACCACAGCGAGTCAGAGTCCCCGCAACCTGGGTGTTTGAAGAGCTGCACACGTGGTTCTTCCTCCCTCGGTGAGCTTGGTAGCCGGAATCTGAATCAGTGTGTTAACAACGGCGTGCCGTCCCAGACTCGAGAGCATTCGGGCGGTCCAGACCGCAAACCTTTCTCTCTCTCAGCCTGGCAGCGAATACAGAGGTCTCCCTGGACCTCCCCTGTGTCAGACTCGTGCTCTGAAGTGTAACCGTCCCGTGGAAGGTTAAGTCATTAGCAGACTTTAACTTTATAGATTCCGGTGGTTAGTAGACTATCACAAGCAGGCAGTAAAAGCACTCACTTAAAGCTTTGGTCTCCGTTGGGTTGAGAAGGGTTTTGGATCTTGAATCCTCTCGAGAAATACTGGCCTGAACGTGGTGTGGCTGCAAGTCACAAGTCACCCTAGTGACCAGGCAGCGTGGGAACAGGGGCGGAGGTGTTATCAGGCAGGAGCAGGGCTCTCGTTCAGGGAGGGTCCCCAGACCAGACGGTCTGTTTCTCAGCACTGCCTGGGGGCGGGCCAGTTTGTCTGCTCAGTACGCAGGAGGCCGTTGCAAGGATGTATCACATCCTTCTCCAAAAGGGCGGGGATGGAGAGGCTGAATCTTGTGCTCTTAATGGTGCGTTTAATCCTGGGAAAGTCGTAGAGGAAAAAGTCACATCTTCTCCAAAACACTCACTTCTCTCTACACACAAGTCTTCGGGTTTTATGGAGTTTATGTCTCGGGGAAAGGTCAGAACGTGGAAAGTTCTATCAGTCAGTCGAATGTGTGTGAACCCAGTCTGCTTGATTTTACTTTTCCCTTTGAGTCAATCTATTTTAGTGTCACATGGTACCGTTTAACCTGCCGCTCGATTTAAATGAACTGTGTGTAACAACTAGTCACTTCAGTGGGAAAAAAAATGCATTGAACTTATAATTTGATAGCATGAAGTCCCCAAAACTTTTCTAATTCACTTACCTCTTACTTTTTAAGAATGTGCATTGGCAAGGTAGCCCCAGCTAGCCTCAGTTATTGAAAACTACCCAGGGAAATGACATTTTCCATTTGGGGGAAAGTATCTTATTTATTAACTCAGGATTAGCCAACCACTGCTCTCATTTTTGATTAAGTTTTACCCACATCTTTCCCCCCTGACATCTTTGGTAACACATCCATTGTTATAACCCCAAGGAAAGTAAACACTGAATTCAAGAAATACAATAAACATCAAGGCCAGTGACATTTTGTATTCTGTTTAATCAGTGTCGTAAATACATGCCTCAGAAAATAGTCTCACCCGGCCAGTATTTATATAATTATATACATAATGTTTCCAGTATTTATGGTGATCTTGATCCAGTTCACATATAATGGCTGGATTTCAGAGACATTAAGAAGCAGAAGACCAACAGGAAAACTCTCTCACCAAGAAAGATATTTCTGTGTTTACAGCAGCCTGAATTAAAAAAAAAATTTTTTAATGTTTATTTATTTTTGAGAGAGAGAGAGAGAGAGAGAGAGAGAGAGAGAGAGAGAGAGAGAAATAGAGAAAATGAGCACGGAAGAGGCAGAGAGAGACAGAGACAGAATCTGAAGCAGGCTCCAGGCTCTGAGCTGTCAGCACAGCGCCTGACGTGGGGCTCAAACCCATGAACCGCGAGATCATGACCTCAGTTGAAGGCGGACGCTTAGCCGACTGAGCCACCCAGGCTCCTGAACAGCAGCCTGAATCTTTAAGCTTTGCAGATGACTGCTAGGCAGAGAAAGGATTGGGGTGACCTGACTTCCTCTCCTTCATGAGTACTCTGACTCTAACCTTCTGCTGAGCCATTAAAAAACCTACGTTTCCCAAACTATATTTTCTTATTGCAGGCATTTATGGAGATTGCAATTACTTCCTAGGGGGAACTTTCATAAATATTGCATTGGAAGTTAGTCAAACGTTTATAGCTTTATCTCGGAGATGGAGTCACTGGCAACATGTGAATCTGTTTGCCATTGGTGTTGACTAAGCCCTCCTCAAGGTACCAGGAAGCATTGTATTTTTATTTGTGCTTCTTATTCTGATCTAATGAGAACATTATAAAGAGCCTCACTGAGTCTACAGAAATGGCAACTGTGTTGCTTTAGGAAACTGGCTCATAAATTTATCAGAAAGAGCTGTGTTTATTGGTTTAGGCCTGTTTATTTGTACTAAATGCAAAGATTTGCTTTATTCAAGAAGTAAGCACATTTCAGTCTTATTTTTTAATTGTCATTATGTAATTGGTTGTAGATAAACAAGATAAGGGGAACATTTCTTAGATGTTAGTGGTCAAATGGATAAGGCCTTTGCCTGCGGACTTCATTATAAAAATCCATTGCTTGATGAAAGGCACTTACAAAGACCAGCCTCCTGAAATACCACATGACAAATTTACAGAACTCTATGGTTTGGCGGTAAGTGTGAATGCCTTTGTCTGATGTATCAATAGATCAATTTGTGGAATTTGTAATTAAAATGTCAGTGGAGAGCATGAAATCTGTCCGAAGGTCCAGCTCATCATTCATTATCAGGTAATTGAATCACTACTTGGCATGACTTGAGCTATGGTAATCAGGCCATCAGGCACTTTGGAACAGCAAAATCACTCGCATCATTTGCCTTGGAAGTGGGAAAGGTCAGATTCTATGTAGTGAAGAGTTCTCTCCCTCCGTTTGGTCAGCGCTAAATCATAGCACCGTATGTCCATAGAGCTCATTTGTGTCTAGTTTTTGTGGTGAAATGAGATGTTTCATGTCCTTTTAATTGCCTCATGGATTTCAGTTACTAGTTGCAAACTGATGTCTCAAAATTGGCCCCCAGGTAGTCTACAGGTTTCCAGTCTACAAAGTCATCATTATTTTTAAGTTATTGGTAATTCTCATCCTTAAAACTCAGATTGTTTTTTAAGAGAGAGACAGAGAGAGACAGAGCACGAGTTGGGGAGGGGCAGAGAGAGGGCGAAAGCATCCTAAGCAGGCTCCCTGCCCAGTGCAGAGCCCAATTCAGGGTTTGATCCCATGACGCTGTGATCATGACCTGAGTCAAAATCAAGAGTTGGATGTTTAACCAACTGAGCCACCCAGGCACCCCGAAATTCAGATATTTCTAATAAAACCCATGTTTCTGGCTTCTGTAAAATAACCCAAGCTCTGGCGACACCAGTCCTGTATTTCTATGGACAACAGTTGCTTGGTTTGAGTAGCAGATGCCACGTTTAGACAGACAAGTTCCCTATTCTGCCACATTCTACATCCTTTTCTGATTTTCACCCTAATGAGACTTAGTTGGCATTTATAATCATGTTTGCAGTAGCTTTTGTGATAGTAGGCCTAAAAGGAAAATAAAACATTGCTCAGAAAAGTTGCTCATCAAAAGTGGACAAATGAAAGCCAGAGTGAGAGGGACATATGTTTTTGGAAACGGTCATGGAATTTTCTGGAAATCTGTTTTTCTAGATTCCTTGCATCTACTCATCCATGGGGAAGAAACGTGCACATTCAAAAGCAGCTCCTGGCCACCGTGCTCCATGCTCCAAACCCTGTGTGTGGCTTTTGTGGCAGTGCCACGTCATGGGCCGTCAGGGACGCAGTTATTCTTCCTCATGAGGGAGTGCTGAGGACCACTGACCGCTGTGAACCCTTTTCCCAGCCAGCAGGCTTCGTTTTCCCTTTATGTGATTTTCTGTCATGATAAAGACAGAGTTTTCACCTTGTTGCAGAACAATTAGCACCATGACTTTGTTTCACAAATTACAGAACTAATAGAAATTTGAGCAGGTTTTTTTTTTTTTTCCCTCTCTGCCTTGTTTCATGCTGCTTTACCTATCATCCCTGGGGCCTCAAGGAGCCATATTATGATCATATAGATCCTGGAGCCCGTCGGACTTTGTCTTCTAGCTCAAGTGTTGCTGAAGACTCCGGTGCAGGGAAGGGAGATGGGTGCAGGTGTAATCAGAGAGACAGGCTGTTTCTGTAATTTGTGAGAACTGTCAGATATATAAATATAAATATAAGGTGCAAGAAGATGAGATTAAGATGCTATTTGGGGAAAAAGAAAATCCAGTTAAGGTATCCCCAGTTTCCAAAGGGAATATATATTTCCAGAGAAGGCAAGAAGGCAGTTTTCATTATGCTGTGGCCTTGGCGCCAAACAGAATGCAGAACTCCATTGCACAGAGACATAATCTGCCTGCACCAAGGGCAGGCTTAGGATCTCTTACCAGTGCAGTTTTGAGGGGAGGGAATCACTGGGATTCCCACCCCTGAGTCTCAGATCTCCCTGCTTGAATGGTAAGGGTCTGAGGCAACTCTAGCACCAGCTGCAGCCGCTGTGAGGCTCACTCTTCCCACTGTCTCAGTACAGCGAAATGGTTCTAAAAAGAGAGAAGGCAGCCAATGAAACAGAGACGCCTGGGTTTTTGGCGTGTCTCTGCCTTGCCTCTCAGGATTATGGAAAAGCAGCGTCAGAAGGCAGAATGGATATTTATGCATACAATCTCTAACTCTTTTGAAAGATAGGCACCCAAGGGCAGTAGTCAGATTCATAGAAAAACTCCTCCCCCGTGAAGATGAGCTGAGCACAGGGTCTGCAAAACAACGTACGCGTAGGTAAGCTCGTCACCAATTTTACCCATGTAACGTAGAGCATTCCGTTTATAAATAATAATAAAATATACAATACTTTGGTTATGAATTCTGTATCAGCAGTTGATTCTTCCAGAAACTTTCATTGATTTTTGCCAGACTCCTGTATCCATAGCCAAACTGTGATTGCAACTGATGAATGAGTGTAGTTCCGACATGAATGTTGATTCATATTTTCATTCACATTAACACCTAAGATGGGAATAAAACAGGGATGTATGTCAGATCTTCACTCATTTGTCAATGAAGCGAATGACTTTGCTAAATACTATCAGAATGTAATTTTTGAACACTATAAGACTAAATCATCAATTTTTGTCCTAGTCACAATATAACAGCTACAGACACATTTTTGACTCTAACCTGCATTATTAACTTCTTTTCCATCACTTTGTTAGATGTAAACAATAAGCACAATGATAAATCAAGCTTTGAGTTACTTCATTTGATGATTTCCACACTGTAAATACCATCTCCGAGGCTGATGTCAAGCTCCAAGGTAACATCATTGACAACATGCAGCTACGAAGAGGTCACAGTGGCACACTGTTTTATAGTATTTCTACCTACGGATACAGTTAGAAGTAATTAACCACAAAAGCATAGATACTAGTAAAATGTAGTCACCTAATTGTGAAGTGAACAGTTTTGAGTATTTTTTACCTTCAGTTTCAATGAAATTAATTTGTAAGCTTATATAATTACAATTTTAGTAACAGCTAAATAACAACCAGCTTACAGTATTCCTGAAAATTAAGCGATCAGCTCCTGTCAGTTAGCAGAAGTTGCTTCCTGCCCACCACTGGATGAGAGAAACCCAAGAGAGCATCACAGACCCTTGACCCCACTTTCACGGACCACTGGTTCAATTTCTATCTGTGTACCTGTTATAGATGAGGTGGGCTGGTCAGTTCCTAAAAGCTTTCATGAATATCTTTGATCTTCTCGTGGAAGCTTTTTTAAGACGGAGCCTAAAGCCACTCTATACTCCAAGATGCCACTCATTTTTAGGTGAGTCAAAGTAACATTCTTGCTAAGAAAACGGGCTGGATTCAGATCTGCCAACTTCTAGTTGTGCTGATCTTTGGGAAGCTATTTGTTTTCTCTGAACTTTGGTTTCCTTATCTGCATTATTTTAGTGCCTGCAGTAGGGTTCCAGTGAGGCATAAAAGACAGCCTGGGTGATACTGCTCAGCACAGAGCCTCGTACACACTCAGTACTTGCTCAATGGTAGATCTGCTTCCTCTTCTTGTTCCCCTTCTTCAAACCCAGCTCCCAAACTGCATCGTGTAATACATGCACCAAAAAACAGCATAGCCAACGTGTTAGTGGTGACAACAGAGGTTAGTTCACTTAATCCTTAGCGTAACATCGTAAAGTTAGGTACTCTCCGTATATTAATTTTACGGGTGGGGAAACTGAGGGCAGAAGTGGTAAATAACTTCTAAAACTCACAGAGCTAAAAAATAAAATGGAAGCATGGCTCTTTTCTGATTTTGTAACCCAGTCTTAAAAACTGGTTTATCAAGATATGACATGAAATACCCTAAGTTGGGAAATTTATGAAACATAAAAGATAAATTCCCTTTTTTTCAATGTTTTTTGATGTTTATTTTTGAGAGAGAGAGACAGAGCACGAGTGGGGGAGGAGCAGAGAGAGAGGGAGACACTGAATCCGAAGCCGCTCCAGGCTCCGGGCTGTCAGCACAGAGCCCGAAGCGGGGCTCGAACCCACACGAATCGCGAGATCATGACCTGAGCTGAAGTCGGACCTTTCACCGGCTGAGTCCCCCAGGCGCCCCTCTCACAGTTCCAAAGACTGGGAACAGCAAGATCAAGATGCCGGTTGATTGGGTTCCTGGGGAGTCCTCTCTCGCTGCTTGCATTCTTGCAGTGTTCTGACATGATAGAGAGAGGCATCCTTCTGTCTCTTCTTGTAAGGGCGCCCATCCCAGTCGTGAGTGCTCCGCTCTCGTGCTTTCCTTGGTTTCCACACTAGACAGCATGGTTGTGGGAGCCACGCGTCAGTCAGGCACCTGCACTGCTGTGCACTGAACTGTTCCCCAAGCGTCTCGGCTAATGAGCACTTCTCTGTTCCCCTCTTCCTCCCTAGAGAAGAGTGTACCTGCCCTGCTCTCTGAAACCAGAGGAAGTGGCTTCTATCATGTCTTTGTCTCAGAGCATCATGCAACCTTGGCAAGCAGAGGGCTGTGGCGATTAAGAGCAAGACTGTTCAGAGTCTGGCCCTGCCACTTACTACCCTTGTGAACGTGGCCAGGCCTCCATCTCCTCAAGCTAGGGGGTGATGGTCATAACAGCATCCACCTCATAGAACTGCCACGCGAGGGAAGTGTGGCGATGTCTGGGAAGCTCCCAGGGCGGTATCTGGCCCAAAATGAGAACTGACTAAACTTCATGTATCTTCTGTTTGCCCGCTTCTTCCCCCTACGTCACGATGTCCGTCTGCACCATCATATTTATCCTCTTCACTGTACCCTCTTCATTGTTAACATCATCACCAATCCCAGATGAGGCAAGGTTGTGAGAAGTGAGAGGGCTCAAAGGACTGTCTCACAGGGGACCAGGGAGAAGGCTCGGGAAGTGTGGGATATTTTATTGATGATGGTGATAATAAATAGCACTTACCTTTTCTCGCGATACTTACTAACTGAGGTGATGCATGCTGGTGAGTGCCTCCGGTGTACTATCAGGATGTCCTTCTCACAGGAACTCTTTGGGACCAGTATCATCGCCTTCGGTTCACACAAAACAGGAAGTAGGCTCGGAGGAGTGAGGTGAGGGTGGACATCTGTGAAATGGGGAGTGATACGTGATGCCAAGTGTTAGTGCTTCAGTACTCATCCTCTTCCTACGTGTATACTTTGGCTATCAAAAGAATAGAAGAAGAAACGGAGAAGACAGAAAAGAAAGGACATAGGGACAAAGGCAAAGAGAAGCGTAGAGAAGGGAGAGAGAAAGCAAGCAGTGCCAGAGCCTGTACGTGTCACATAACACATTTGAACACGAGTAGGGACACGGGTCTCTCACCCCAAAGAAAGGTTCTGCGTAGGGATGTGAAGCCCAGGGGGGATATTTACCAGCCTGGGGGTCAGAGTCAGGGGACGGTTCAAGTGCGCGGAGGACCAGGATGTGGGGGGCGTTGGAGACTTTCTCAACAACTTCACCTTCTTCCAAAGTATACCCTGCAAGCGCGTCTCAGAGAAGATCTTGCTGGGAAATGGGTGCTGGCGACTGGTTCTTCTGTTTTCACGAGAAGGCATCAGGCATCCAGAGGGAAGCAGTCATCCGGGCAAGGAGTCAAAGTTGCTTTGTGAAGGCAGCCTTCATAGCCGTTCCGGGTAGTGCACATGCCTGTGCCTGCTGTGAATATGACCATTTCCTTTGTTTTCCTGAATAAGTTTAGATGGGCGTGTTCCTATCAAAATAGGCTCCCTTTATGGAACCCTAGCCATACGCAGAAGGTCTCCAGAATATTCCAGATTCCTGATTATTTAACACTCCTTCCTACTTATTTTTCTGCTCTTGTATGTGTAAAATGTGTCACCAATGAAATGTGGACTCTGTTGGGTCCTAGACTGACCCTTGCAGATAACTATTAAGTCAGGACCCCGTAATTAATGAACTAGATAGTGATCAGCATGTCTCTGTAGAGTGTTGGTCTTGTTTCCTCTCTTACTGCTAATTTCTTTTCATGTGTCTCTCCTCAAATTGTGAACTGCTAACACACAGGGATATCTCTCACATTCATTCATTCATTCATTCATTCATAATTGCTAGTTTACTAGTTAATAAAAAGATCAAGAAAATCAGTTGAGAAATTTATATTGCTCAACCGTCTGTTTCCTTTCATCCTTATTTATTTAAGATAATTTTTATTTCAGGCATTCTTTGTTTACTCTGCAATAGATTGACTTGTCTCCTCTTTGGGAAGGATTTTCTAAAATGTTGCACTATAAATATAAAGCTAACAAAGAACCAAATCTGCTCAGTTTCCCCTTATAGCATTCAAGGTTATGTGGTCCTCTGACGTGAAATCCACCATGGTGTTTTGCAAGCTTTTATCAGCCATGACTATAAGGTAGTGGGATTGATGGGGTGCCTGGGTGGCTCAGTGTGTCCAACTTTGGCTCAGGTCGTGATCTTGCGGTTTGTGAGTTCGAGCCCTGCATCGGGCTCTGTGCTGACAGCTCAGAGCCTGGAGCCAGCTTCAGATTCTGTGTCTCCCTCTCTCTCTCTCTCTGCCCCTCCCCTGCTCATGCTCTCTCTCTCTCTCTCTCTCTCTCAAAAATAAACATTAAAAAAAATTTAAAGTAGTGAGATTGAAAGTCTCTTAAAGAGAATTGTAACAGAATCGCAGTAACCATAATAATTTCAGTAATACCATGAGAGTAATGTCATATCTTCTCCATGCAAATTTCCTGATGTTATCCTTTTTATTAGAATGGGTTGTATTTTTACCTTCTCTCACCCAGTCTTCCAAATTTCTTTCAATCAGAAGCAAATCTAATTTGAATGGGCATCGTGACTATTTAATTGCCTTGCTATCACTGAATGTGGCTGTGATATAATATAGTTAGAAACAATGGTATAAGTTATGTCTCAGGGGAATTTTCAGCTCAACATCCCATGATTTTTATTGTCTTATCCTCTTGGATGAACTGATTTTGTACTTACATTAAAAAAAAAAGGCCCATGCATTCTGTTTGATTTCAGGGAAGAATTTGTGCTTCATGAATATAATACATTTTATTGCACGACCTTCACCCAGTTATCTGATTCTCATTCTGATTATGTGCCTTTCATTGCTTTTGAGCTATTTTACAACTCCTCAAATTTTAGATAGCTATTTAAAAGATTACTGTCTATAGAATAGTAAAGAATTTAGTCTATGGAATAGTAAAGAATTTGGTCCAGTAGAGGGACAAATCTAGCCTCTCCATGGAAAAGCCACTTGTGCATCCATTTGGAAATTCATGTCAATATTCCTGGTTTAGAGACATGCCTATTTTAAATTTAACTTTGAAGTGGTTTTAAAATATGCCTCACTCTCCCATTTAATAATGAGTTAACTAAAACTCATTTGCATGTGTTTATTTTGTATCTGTACAAGTGTTATGATTTTACCTTCAAAAAAAATCCTTTCGTAACAATCCCACTATCTTCTCAGTGGAGCTAGAGGGCCACCTCTGTCCCTCCACTGTGTTCCGTGTCATTCACTAACATTTAGAAACAAGTAATAGCTCTCCTTTCGCTATTGTCCTGAGGACTTTGGTACCACAATGCATTTCAAGTGAATAGTACCAGTGGCTTTCTAGCTAGTCATCTAAAAATTAGTGGTGGCATACTCAATAAATAATAGTAGCAAAGAATGTGGCCAAATAGAGATGTGGCTGTGGGTAGAGTGTAGAGCTTACATCTCAGTTATGGAACAAATACGTAGTGGTTAAGATGTCATTCATTAGAAAATGATTCTCTATGTTTAGCTTATAATTTTATGAGCCTGAAGGTAAAAGCAGCCTTTATTTAATGTAAGACTTCTTATTGCTGCTAAATGCAAAAGATCAATTGTTAATAGGACTCTCCTTTATGGTGGCACTCTATTCATGTATTTCAAAGAGGATTAACGCAAGGATAAATCCTTCCTGTAAATGCCATTCATTTAATGCCAGCTAAGGCTGCCATTACCGTGGGAAAAGATCGGAGTCTTTTAAAATGGTCAAATGTGGGTATTCAGTGGGGAAATATAGATGACTTTTACATATCTTTATTCATCCTATTTTCCAGGACACAAGTGGGAGCCTCTGGGATTTAAAACCACTCTTTGGGATTTCCTAATAAAATTGCTTATTTCTGTGTATTTGTGTGTTGTGTGTGGCAATCTTTTCCCACAGGAAACAAAAGGAGACTCTGAAAGCTCATTTATATTCAGAATGTTCATATTCCGGACCATGCTTAGAAACATTTATTTGGTTGTTGTTGTTCTGGTAGAAATCCTTGGGAAAAGCTTTCTAAGTGTATTTTAGGGGAAAGTGTGTCCCTGGGATAGTTACTTGGATCCGCATCAATTGAGGTAAATTACTTTGCTGCTGCATATGAGTTGGTGATGTTGAACAAACAAAAAACAAATACGATTTTTAGTAGAATAAAAAGTGAGCTTGACAGTACAATTCAGGCTTGGCATTCTCAAAAGTTTGAGAAGGTCTTGGCATTCGGCAGATGATTTCGTAATGACTAACTTCCTCTTCCTGAAGGAAATAGTTGTAGAAACAGCCTAGCAAAGAAGGCACTGATTAGCCATGAGGGCTTTGACAAACGCAGACATGAACCAGGAAAGCAGATGCTTACCAGCAATTGATCTCCTCTCTCTTAGCCTCAGTTTCCTCTTCATAAAATA